>NW_024962269.1:8789890-8847063 GCF_019238085.1 Lagopus leucura | reverse complement strand
CCATCCAGGGTGAACCCATCCAGGGTGAACCCATCCAGGGTGAACCCGGTTGTCTTTTCTAACCCGGTATCCTCAGAAATTTGTCATCTTGGAAGTACCATCATCTACTGACACAGAGGTCAACTAAAGATTTTTTTCAGACACTGACTAGCAAAGGAAAATTTAGAGCTGATGAAAAGCAAAAAAATAAAAGGTCTCCGCATTTTGTTTTCAAATACTTCCCCATCTTATTCAAATCTTAATCACTCCTGACTGAGATGAGGTATTGTCTGACTCACTAGAGGCATGATGAGATGCATGTTGAATTTGATCTCCAGCACCAAAGCTGGCAGAAAGGTTTCTGCTCAGATCACTGAACAGCCAGAGCTCTGTTGGGTGCATGACAGCACCACAGCTGTCCATATGCTGGAAGGCACTCAGAGTTAATGCAATAAGCATGCATTAAAAATGTTGATTCTTCTGTCATTTCCACATTTATTATAATAAAGTACTTACCAACTTGTCCACTAGGAGCTTTGGCTCCTGTATAACCTTATAGGAGATCATTTCAGGGGATAACAAAGCATAACTATTTTCTTCACAGTCATTCCCTTCTCTACCAGCTCAAATCAGCTGGATATTTATTGAAATAGCTTCCTTGGCTCCTCTTGTATTTGGGAGAAAATGGATAAACTAAGATGTTCAATATACAGGCCTGTTTAAATACTGGAGCATGTTTCAACTTCAAGGTTGAAGTAACAGTGCAGTCAGAATCATTGTCAGGCCCATAACTACTTATCCAAATAATCTCAAAGGGCTTTCTTTCCATTTATACTAATTGCTTTTTTGAAATCATTGTGTGTCAATATAACCACTTCCGTGCTAAGAGCCTGAACTGTTTTGGAAACAGCATACCTCACAGTTCTTCCTTAACCATCATGTGGTTATCTAAACATGCTGCAATATATCATTAATTCAATCGCTTTTGCTCTGTAATACCAATGGGGCTATTCCAAATAAAATAAAATACACGGTACTATAAACTTGAAATAAAATGAATACTATATAATCCTCCAAGTTCAAAAGGCTTTGGTTTAATTGATTGGTATTAATAGCATTTCTGAGATAAGCATTACTAATGGCATCTATGAGATAAGCATTCACTACAAAACTGTACCGTTTTCAAAAAATGACAAGATTAAATAGACATAAGGCTCATTAAAGATTCAATTGTCAGAAATCAGCACCTAAAACTGGCAAAAAAAGATGATTTTAAAATACAGTGGAAGAAAAACAGCAAAGGAAAAAGAACACAAAACCCCTGGAACAGCCTTTTTTGGTGAGTGCAGCTTCAAGGCAGAGCGCTGTTATCAGAGCCAAACAAAAATTCTCAGTTGGGAAAGGAGGTTTATATCTGGCAAGGCTGATATGTTGGGGAGTACAACTAAAAAGTCATGTTAACAACTCTTAAAATGTTTTTAAAATTTGACTGAAGTTGACTCTCAGAGAACTATGGGATTTTTCCTGGTACGTCAATAAATGTGCCAAATTTACACTTCCCAGCCAACGCCAGCAAGGCTTTCTAGAGCTCACAGATGAGGGATATTCAAGGCAGAAGAGTCAGGGTGCACAGCAAAAAAATTACAACTGCACAGCTTGATGAGGTACCTCTAGCAGCCTGTGTATTGATGTCTTTTTCAAATCTGGGTTAAATTTGAGTTTCCCCTCAGAAAATACACAATGTGCAGTTCTGACTGCAATCTAACGCCCTAAATGTAAGCCCTGCACACCTGTACCACAGATATAAATAGTATTTTTTCCATACTTCTTATGTGTTATGAAAAGCAAGATCAAGTCAGCATTGCCTGTAAATGCACACAGATAGCTACAAGATCCAAAAGTTGGTCTAGCAGAGGTTTACGAAACAGCCCCTTTTTACAGAGCAATGTTTGTACTGTGAGGCATGGAAGAGCAACTCTATGAGCTGCTCTGTCCCTCAGCAACCATATCTCCACTGTCAAGTCAGCATGTGCTCACCAAAACTGAGCGAGTCTCCATCCTCCAAAGGTCTCTGCCTAAATGTAACTTAAATATATGAATACTACAAAGAAAGGCTGTACTTTATTTACGATCTGGCTCATCTCTATGCATTTCCTTGCTTTAGCTCTTATGAGGCTCCTCAAAAAAAAAAAAAAAACAACACAGCTGAAGTCATTTCATCTGGAAGAAGTACTACAATGTTGTTCTGTCCTTTCTTTTGTGTTCAACCTTAATTTCTGCAGCATAATAAGCACAGTGCAAGCAGTATTAAGCAAAACTCAGATTTTAGGATTTGGAAAGTCAGAAAGAGTTTAGAATATTAAATTCAGAAAGAAAATCCAAGAAGTGATGTAAAGATAAATAGGGATGGTGAGTATTTTCATGGTATATGTGAAACAATTTGCTGTTACCATAAAAGGGGCTTTGTATATAGCTTATAAGGAACTTGTGTACAGCCATATTCCCAAATACACTATAGCCAATAGTAAAATCCCTGCAATCAGTGATGAGTCAAAGGAAAAACTCTATCCAGAACCACGTGCCAACAGACAACTGATTATACATGGGTCCCACAGGCTGTTTTGCAGCCAATTTAAAAGCCAGCAGCATCAGAGCCAGCCAAAGCAGCAAAACAGTGCCAAGTACATACTATAATTGTTTGTGCCATTAAGCACACACAATGCCATTGCTTCCCAATCTAATAGGGAAAAATGTAACATGGGAATTATAACAACTACTACACTATAAATTACTTTACAGAAACCTGTAGTCTCATTATCCCAGCATTAACATATCAGAAAAGGAATTTTAGGGCAGTTTTTATTTTTAACCATTTTTTTGGGTTGGGTTTTTTTGTGTGTGATTTTTCTCCCCCGCTCCAAGATTGGGGACAAAGTTTAAAAAGAGTCTGGTCTTCAGCAATGCTTTTTCTTCTACGAAACCATACAACATCATACACAAAAATAAAGTAAGAGTGAAACATGAGCACATTTTGTCTCTGGATTTGGAGAAGGCATCCAGCCATGCCTAGTGCCAGGCCTCCTAACAGAGATGCCCCAGTAAGCCAGGACAGAATACCAGCAATGTGCCCTTTCTTTATGCCATAAAGATACTCAAGAATTTTCCACACTATGCAAGGAATCACCTGATGCGAGAGGCTCATTTGCTTTCTTTCTAGCCTGTTGTTACACGCACACACATTATGGGTGCACTGACCTATTATATCTGTGTCCTGTGGGAACTGGCAGCTGGAGCAGGGATCTGTTATAGATATCTGTTAGAGTAAGGGTGTGCCTATTAGCATGCATGCTTTGTGAAGCGAACCAAAAGCGTTACTACATTTTTGTACGTCTGAGTCTAAGACAGACTAACTATAAACTCTTCTCTAAAGGGAAAGATATAATGAGAAAATTTTAATGCAATAAGCTGAAGTCAATTATGTTACACCACCTTCCACTATAAACAAGGAAAAACAAAAAAGAGCAAAGGGTCCAAAAGAATCTTGGCAAATCCAGATTTCAAATGGAATGTTTATAATATAGTTATACACACACACCTTTTAGCTTAGCATTCTATAAGCCATAAGATATCAAAGCACACTGCATGATTTTAAAAAAACAAACACCTGTTGAATGCCACAAAAATCACCACCTCCTCTTCAGATTCTTTCAGGGCGTTATGATAGTCACTTACACACTTTGAACCAGGCTCAATTTGTGGGTTGTTTTTTTCATGTTCATTTCTTATATTCTATCTTTGTCTATTCCACACATTTTTTGAAGACTTCATTTGTCTGTAATGCACCTTATAGACATACTAGCACCACACTTCTCCAAACTCAGTAGTAAAGCCTGTCCACCCTGCTGCCCAAAAAATATGGCTCTGTGTCCTTCAATATTTAACATTAATTTCAACTGATCCCAAAGTACTTTTTGCTCTATTAATAAGAGCAGCAAGTGGCCTACAGTCCAAGAACCACAGCCTTAGTTCTGGGACATACTGCCCTAACACGTCCCTGTCCTAGATGAAGAGACGCCGTGCACAGCACATTTCCACCCTGCTTGTGTTAATCTTCATTTCAGCACATACTTAAATAAAAATGTAGATAAGGCATTCCATTTTCAAGGAGCAAGAACTCCTCTCAGACCTAAGGGGGCTAACTGGATATAACTGGAACTATTCCAATAGATTCCCCAGGTTGTACAGAATGATCCAAACTCTTTGATAATGTGACGTGCTATAAAGGGAGAATTATTATTCCATTACATATTTTCACAAGTATGTTGCTGTCTCTGGAAAGAAAGAGGAAAAAAATTTCTGAACGGTAACAATAGTTATTGTTAAATAAATAATAATTTCAGTTTGGTACCATAGTGGCTTCGAAGACATGTTTCAACCAATGATAGGCAAATATTCCAAAGGTTATCGCCATAGACTTGAGCATTAAATTCCTTCTGTTTACGAAGCCAAAAATAGCAACCATCTTAGATCTGTTATTTATGTGTGGTTTTGATGTCTTTATCAGCATTATGCTTGTTACATACTCCACAGTACACACAGAAACTATATATATCTACACAAACTGACAGCATCATCAAATGAAAACTATTCAAGCCTCTTCACACACACATCATGCATAAGCCACACTTCAGGAAGGAGAGCAAAGCAGTGGAGAATCTTCTCCCCAAACCTCCAGGTCTAAAATGCAAAACATAATAAAACTCACAGCAGTGTTGCAGTTCATCTCAGCTGCTGAAATTAGAGCACTGGGGCACCGTTACGTGCCTCAACAAATTGCATTTTAAACGTGACCTTCAGATCCATCCTGCTGAACAGAAGCCAATCTTGAATGGCTTTTAATTAGAAGTGGTCTACACACGGAAGTCATTGCAATTGCACTGATTGTGTGAAAAAGAGAGACAACCATAACTCGCACATCCAGAAATGCACAACAGCCATAAAAGTTCCAGAGAGTGCAAACTCCCTTAGCTACGCTGAATGTACAGAGCATTTCTTCATTTGCACATTTAAACTTACCACTTCGAGATCTACTAATCTTCCATACATGTACTTCACTTTTTCTTGTTGATGTATTGATATCAGAGGTCCAGATCCCATTACTTCAAAGGAGAAAATTATTTTCTTCTAAATTCTGAGAGCATTGCATCACATTGCTTACCTAAATTCCTTCATAAATTCAAACATTAGCCCTGGCACAACCACAGAGTTTATGTTTGAGGCTTTTTCACAGTCTTAGCTTGTTCATCTTGTTATTACAGTAGTGTTGTCTCAGGGAAAACTGAATTAACTCCCTCATAGATCTCAGAGAAAGAAAGATATTAGAAGTTTCTATGATAAAACTCTCATTAATCAAACTAAAGCCCATTAGTGGGAGTTTTTAAGCTAATATCTTAAAAACTACTGCTCTGAAGTCTATTAGTTCTCATATTAAAATAAAACCTGACCATTTCCAAATGATAGCTTTGCAAAAAAAAAAAAAAAAAAAAAAAAATCTCAGAGATAATGAAAGAATTGGTTTTTAAATGAAAGGCTGGATAATTATATACATTTCTCCTGTGCTACTGAATTAAAAACTAGTCAAGGACTTGCTAGTAATCCCACCTACACAGTTATGTTACAGTGAAAAAGCAGTAGCAAGATGGTCCCCACTCAGGTTGTTAGGAACCGATTAGTGTGCCAGAGTAGGACCCTCTAAAAAGATACCCTACAGATTAAATAACACATTGTACTTCTAGATGTCTTAAAATAATAACAATTTTTTTAAAAAGTCTAGAAGGGAATTTTTTCCTCTTGATAAAATTAGTGAAATGCTGCTGTGAAAATAATTCACGAACACCATCTGTGCAACACTGAAGCATCAAATTCAGTCTTACGTTGCACTTTAAACGCTAAGGACTGTACATATTATGCCTATTATGCCTTTTTGAAAAGGCCCTCAAATTTATTGAAAAGGTAGATAACTTTCTGGATCTCTGACTTTTCATTAAACACATCAGATTCTTCCTCAGAAACTACAAGTAAAATGTTCAGAGCAATTCAAAAAACTCGTATTATACAAAGGAGATGCAACAAATCCTCCCCTATCCCAAAGTCCCAGTACAAGGCCAAAGCATGCAAAGTAGAGTTTACAGTTGTCTGGGTTTCAAGTTGGAAAGCTTACCACTTTTCATATTACATAGGATACAATCCTAAAATTTCTTCTGCATCAATGCATGAGGTGGGTCACATAGAGTGCAAGAGAAACTTCTGGCATATCAGGCAACATGACATGAGAAAAACTGTCTTGGCCCACATGATATTTAAAGGTCATTGTACAGTACTCCTTGCTCAAAAACAAACCAAAAGCAGCAGAATACATCACTTTGGCACTTCCCCCTGGTCAGGGATTCCAGTGCCAAATAGAAATGGAAGGATCTGCCAAACCAGCTGTGTCTGGAGTCTCTGCAGAAAGCCAGAGCCCCGCAGTAGCGGAGAATGAGCTCCAGCTGCAAGGAACAGCCCCTTGCCGAGTCTCCCATTCAACACCTGAGACTAAGCCACCTGCAGAAAATCTTGGTCAAAACCAAAAATCTGAGAACATATTAGGATTCAGTGGCTGTTGTACTTTAGCCACAAGAACGCATTCTCTCCTGAAAGCAGTTGAATATGCAGATAATGAATATAAACGCACGCACACCCCAAGACCATCATAAATGTATAGGTTATATAGACAGATTTACACATTTAGTTTTGAAAATATCTACGTCAAAAGCCTGGCATTTTCTGCTGCAAGATAAACTGCGCAGGTAAGATGGATATTGCAGTTGTGCCATCACTTCATGCACTTTTATGACAAAGATGGGGTGAGCAACAAACACCTGTACAGATTCAACTGTGCCACAAACAAGAAAAATGCTGAGAAATAACATGATTCTCAGTCTCTATGGTACCACTTTCATAGCAAACTTTGTACAAACCACACATTACTAATTTTGGTAGGGAGGGTCTGTTGCATCTCAGACAAATTTAGATCAAGTCAGAAAAAAAAAAAAATAGTAGGTGAGCACTGAGACAAGAGCACACACATTTTTCTTAATAAGGGACCAGGTTAAAAAAAAAAGCAGCTACAAATTAGGAGTTGGACGTGGGAAGTCAGAGAAGTCACCCAGTCCTGAGCAGGAAAGGCATTCAGTTAATTGCCCTGTCCACAAGGATCCATCATCTTTGAGAGTCCTGGGCATTATCTGAAGGCACATACAATCTGTCTCAAACACACTCCTGGTTTAGGCCACAGATAAAGTCATAAAAGCTGGCCAGTTTTTAAGTCATCCATTTTATGACTGGCAAACTCTTATCTTGACTCATTCTTAATAGCGATTTCTACTCATATCTGAGAAAATACAGAATATCCTCAAATGACCTTATCTACAAAGTGAAGATTTCTAAGGCTGCGCAGAGGAGCTCTGCTACTTGTGTCAAGCGGATTCCTTTTTCATCTGGAAGGGAGAATGCTGTACATGCCAGTGGGTTTGAATAAAGCAACAAATGATAGCAAATGTATTCCCAGAAAAAAAAAATTTAAAAAAAGGTCAATTGTTAACAACTATGAGGATATATTAAAACATTAATAGCAGTAAAATTTATTTTCATGCACTTTTTTTCTTGGCAGAAATGTTGAATACCAAAACCACTCCCCATAACTAGTAGAATTAATATGAGAGCAGATGACTCATTAACTCTAAGATAAACAGAAAGCTTTTGCTTCTGTTGCCTTCTTTCTTATTCATGATTTTAGGCCAAAATACTGTTTGGCAAAGCAGATGTAGTGCAGATATGCTTTTGTTATCGGACAAAACCATTGCCCACACTCTAGGGAGTTTATCTCATTAAAAGCATCTAAGCAGTTTGAATCGCTCTCCACAAAACATCAGGTACAGCTGACAAATATAATGTCTCCCAGCTATTAGCTGTCAGCCTCCCACTTGAAACCTGGTGCTTAATCGTGCATTAGAGAAAAAAACAGGTCTGGAGACTCTCTGGATAAAAACCTTAGGCTTAAGGGACTCACGCAATTCAAACATACAATACGTGAGGGCAGATGATTCAAGGTACACCACTGACATTGGCACAGTATAACATGTAAAATAGTTCAGTTGTACTGGAAATCAACAATGCCCACCCTTGAGCACGAATGCAATTTCAGAGATAGATGTGGATTTAAGTGGATCTATACTCAATCTTCTGCTTTTCTGGAACGCTAAGGTCACAATTCAATAATCACTACTCAAAGTCTCAGTGAAACTGCTCCCAACGTGTGAATTATAAAATATAACCTCTTCATGTAAAGAGGAGAAAAAAATATATATTTCCTGGTTTAAAAAGAAACTCATTGAAGGCAGTGGAAGAATTCCCACAGTGACATCCCAATGCTTTTGCTTTCAATAGTTTTGGACCAGGTTTTAAGGAGAAAATGTAAGGCTAGACCAGAGATGGATAAAAGGAGTGAGATACACCATGAAGCCACACCTAATGACAACTGGGGTTATATTGTAATACATTCTGTACATTCTCAAATGCCATCCCTTTGTGTCTCGTACTGACCTTTAAATAGTAAAACATTTCCTTGATTAGCAGTGATCTTTAAATCTGGTGTCCAAGAATTTACCAATCAAGAGGTTCAGAAGATGAGTTTCACTAACATCTGCAGGCTCTCATCATACAGGCTATAAGAGAAAGTAACTGATCTCTTCATTGTTGCACAAAAAATGAATGGTTTCAAGCAATTTTCTTTTAAGAAAATATATTCTCTGGACAATACTTAAAACAGCAGGAACCATCCTAGTGTAAACATATAAATCTATAAAGTTACAGCACTGTTGCCAAAACAACTTGAACAGTACTGACTGTATATGTATTACTGCTCATTGGCAAAAAACGGCTGGAAATTTTCTTCATCTCTGCATATCATCTATGAAATGTTTGGTTAATGGAAAGAATTTTATTTTAAACAAAGAGGTTAATAACTATAAAGGTTTCTTTGAAAAATTATTGTAACAAGGAAAAAATCTGAACAAGCAATGGACAAATACTTCAAGTGATTCAGGCTAGGAATGCCCCCTGAATCTACTGTTATTACCATGTTTAACTGAATACATATTAAAGCAAGTACAACATACATAAACTAATTTTACACTGAAGAGATGCTGATTCTGTCTGTCAATCTGTTAAATGTCTCAAATGTGCGTGCCTGGACAGCATGGCGTATATTCCTCCTAACTGGTACTCAAACAGAACGCAGGTCTGGACTGAGACTCCAAATGCAGACACATTCAGCAGTGTCCCAGCCATTTCCATAAACAACAGTGTGTCATGATGAAACACATTCGTTTTTTCTGCCCCTCTCAGCTCTCCCATAGGGAGGCTACCCCAGGATCTCCCTCAACTACATAGTAAGACTAATTGAAGGCTGACCAGCCTGTTGGTGTTGCTCTCATCTGTAATACTGCTTCTTCTCCTTTCTCAGCTCTTTCTTATTTAAGTCACAGACAGCAATTATGTCACCAACACTTTTTAGCAAGAGGATGAGAGGGAATGGCCTCAAGTCTCACCAAGGAAGATTGAGGTTGGGGATTAGGAAAGATTTCTTCTCCCAAGGGGTGGTTAAGAGTTGGAACAGGCTGCCCATGGAGGGGGCTGAGTCATAGCCTCTGGAAAAGTTCAAGAAACATTTAGATATTGTATTGCCAGGCGTGGTTTAGTGGTGAAATACTGGCAGTAGGTGAATGGTCGGAGGTCTTTTCCAACCCTGGCGATTCTATGATTCTTCAACACGTATAACCAAACCTGTTGTTACATAAGCTGTCCACTCCCTAATCATGCTAACTTTTCTCTATACTTTTTTTTTTTTTTTTTTTTTTTAAATGAGTGTTTTCCATATGAAACCTTAGGTAGAACTAAACTCTACAATGGTGTTTTTTTCCTCCAGTTTTCAGCTTCAGGAAGAAATTTTTCCTGTTTTTGCTACATACACAACAATGCACTTGGTCATATTACTCCCAACTTCAAGATCTAGTCATTACTATATAGTCTCCTACTCATCTCTGTTCAAAGTTCCTCCCAGTTTATCATATTATAAAACGCAATAAATCCAATCTTAATCTGTTTCAGTCATTAATGAAGGTACTAAGCTTTAGTCCCAGGGTGGTTCTGTGCATAACTTATCTCTAGGGAAGCATCCTTTTGGCACAGTCAGTTATCATGCCCCCTCCCATTTCTTATTTGTTTCCCAGTTCACATTTCCAGCCTGCATCTTCTCTTAATTTCAAGAGTGACAAATAGCTTTACTGAAGTCCAGGTTAATGAGATCTTTTGTATTCCCTCCACTTAAGGAAATAAAAAGAATGATCAAAGAAAGGTATAAAATGAGCCAGGTTAGGTCAGACTTCTTTCAGATAAATACATTTTCTTCAATTTTACCTTCATTTTATTGATTATTCCTTCCTCAAAAAAAAAAAAATAAAAAAAAAAAAAATCCATAGATTTAAGCATTTAAGATCAGACAAATATGCTCAGAATTTCCTGGCCCTCTGTATTTCAGCACTACATTTAGCTATTCCCTGGGCACTTGGTACCACCCATGTTTTGATAGATTTCTTAAGAATTCCTACTCTCAGAGACATGATTCCATGAGTAGATCTTTCAAATTACTATCCAGAATTCTTATCAGATCCCCTCAGTTTGACCACATCAAAGCTCATGGTTTTGCCACTTCTTTGAATTATGAAAATAATTCCTGAAGAATATCATACCCTTGTAAAATTCCATTTATGGAGTTTTAGCTTACATGATTGGTAGTCAGGTTGTTTCATTTAAATAAATACCTATTCCTTAACTAACAAGAAAGCATTTCCACTTCAGATTGAGTGTCTACATAGCTGTGTGCAATAAATACAAAGAGACGTCCTTCTGGTCCTTGTACTACAGTTTCATACCCAAAGTATAATTTGTTGTAAAATCTTTTACAAGTTGGTCTTTAATAAATAAGGTGTTGACAATAACCACAGGTTTCTTCTAGAAAGTCTACAGCTGTTATAACACGATTATTAAATTCCAACCAAGAACTAAGCACATCCCTCATTTTCACTGAAAGTATTCCTCCAGTTAAATCTACACTATTTATGTAAACCAATATCTACTCCATATGGTTTAACTTAATTCACATAGTCTCTTACTGCACAGATAAGGAGGACACAGCAATCTTTATCTGCATTACAAGCAGAGGACCAGATTCCAAATACAAAAGCTTATGAAAACAACTAGTAGCCTTCAAATTGTCAGAACTCTCCCCTCCTATTTCCAGTCCCACTATTTCTTTTTCTTGTTTTTAATCCAACCTTTCCCATTTAAATATAACAAACAGCAGTGTGAGACTGGGAAACGTTACTGAAAAAAAAAAAAAAATCACGCAAGACAGTAGTGCTAACACGATGTTAGTCCTTAATGTAACATTTAGCTCAGGTGGCCACTCTGTAGTTCTAAATACACATTATTCAGAGTCTGGAAAAAGGGGAAGTTATCCTAATAGAACAGTGATCTGAGGTTGGGAAGACTCATTGGTGTACCTGGACGCTTAGACACCTGTGTGTGAAAGCATGCACTGCTGTCTGTCTGGACAGAGTAGCAGAACAATCAGAAGCAAAAACACACTCAAGAATTCATTTATTCTACAGCAACGCTTTTAAATCTGCTGCAGAAAGAAGATAAATACAATACCACCTGTGATCCCAGCCTTACCTTTACTGCTACGTCTCCTAACTGCACGCGAGGGTCAGGGTTTTATTAGAGGTTAAATCACGGACACAAAAGGAAAAATCTTACAGCAATTTGCTAGTCAACAGTACGTGTGGTCAGCTCACAGCCAGAATACTCTATGATGAAAGTATTATGTTGTTTTATTTGCATAACAATTCCCAGCAGATACTATAAAGCTGGAAGGAGACAAAAAATGAGATGGTAACTACAGTAAGAAACTGAATCAGTGCTAAGGAGCAGCTCAGCCACTAGAATCTGACTGTTTTCTTAGGTACTGGTCACGGACAAGAACAGTAATTATGGGGCTGGTTGTGTTAAATGCGGGAGAAATATTTTTCCAACTTATGGATATTATTAAAAGAAAAACCTATTACTGTGGAAAACATTCATAAATCTATATATATAAAGTACATAAAAGCAGAGAGAAAGACAGAACAAAGGAAAAGGGGAGAGCAGGAGTTCATGTGCCTTTACCCCCTTTAGGATTTTTCTTATATTGGTATACGTGCAGATGTACACGTATGGATGTAGAGTTGTAATTGGTTACTTCTGACATTAAATTCAAGAAAGAAATATTGTGGCTCTGATTTAAAGCTTTGATTTTTCAATCAAGAATTTTGAGTGAATTAGAATTATTCTATAACCAATCAATTATACAGAGAAGTGAAATGCAAGCATACTGGCTAACAATCCATGCAGATCATGGATATTTCCAGCACACTGCTAAATACGAAGTATGGTAATGGCAGATCCTCCCACAAAAATATCTGTTCTTTTCAAGCATGTTACTTAACAAGCACCATCTACAATTAGAGTTTGTTACTACTGTTTTGCATACCAAAATAACACAGATATTAACGGGCATTTTGCTGACTAGCCCCAAATTCACCAACACAACCAACAAATTTTTCTGAACATAACGAAAGAGCCACAAGATTCACAAGGCAAACACTTTTGCTCCCCTTCACTACTTTCCTACAAATAACTAAATATTTTTGTCGTAGTACCATGAAATCAATAACCTTTGCTGTTCTAGTTTCACATGATCTTTTCACCCTAAGCTTCAGCATTATTTACACATGTACCTGCACCAACTCACTCACAAGTGGATTACAAGCAGCATCAGTGACACCGCCTTGCAGACAAATCAGCTCAGTCCTCCTCAGTTGCAGTCAGTTCAGATCTGGCCTTCCTACCTCCAAATCCGAACCACAACCAAAGTGCAGCTGCAAAAGCCATCTCTCCTCCCACTGCAGGCCCTTCTCTGAGACTCTGTTGGTTTCCTGCCAAATCGTATTGAAGTAACTTGTCTTCACCTACAAGATCTTGCCTAGTAATAAATAATATAGAAATAACCACAATGTGCTGAGGAATTATCAAGTAAGTCCTTCTTAAAAAACTGGAGGAATAAGACCTTACATTACACCTCTCTCCATCAATTACAGCCCTGTCACATTTCACATGCTATGTCCTCCTCCACTTCACACTCCCTGGCCACAGCTTGGGACTTGCAAATTAGCAGTGCAATGTCACAGGCTCCCTCCTGTCCCAGCATTCTACAAGAAAAATGCAGATCAGGGAAAGAGAAGGATCCAGTGCTGGAAAACAAAGGGAAAACAGAGCCCGCACTCAAAGGCGCTTCAGCAAACTCCCAGAAGCAACTCTGCACCACAGTCGGCCCCAGTCCTGCAAGCTTGTTCGTCTATCCCAAAACTGGCATAGACACTATAACATAAAACTTACACAATGCTCATCTCATAGTGGGACAACAAAGAGCACAAAGGGAAGGGAACGGAACGGCAAGCGTACAGCCTAACGAGAGTAGTTAGAGGATGCAAATGCACAGAAATCACCTTCCATTTTAGGGTGGGCTTTTTCTGACATAGCGTTAGCCTGTTCAGAGCTGCTGTAAGCAGATACCTCTCCATTGAGCCCTGACTCCAGCTTTGCTGGGCTTGTCTAGCAACGCATGTTAATTAGTTTGTAGATTAGACAAGCAGAAGATTAACCAAACCCTAAACAGAAAAAATAAAGCAGGCTTTTTGAGACATAAATCTTGCAAGTATGGTTGCATATAGCACAAGTCCAGATTCCTGAATGGTTTATGATTCTGTAAAATCTTCACTGTGCACGACTGCATATACTTAAAATCTGCAAAGGTAGCAGCTTCAGTTATTTCTAGTCAGCTCATAAAAATCTGTCTTTAGTATTTTTTTCCTAAAAACAAAAAGAAAGAAAACCAGACATACTCTAAGCTCAGCGAAAAGATAAGATTGTGGACATATTACCAATATGACTTCAGCCTTTATTTTGTAAAGGTTCAAAACAACACTAGATGAAAGTTTATACCTAAGCATAAGGAAACGGCCAAAATGAAAGTGAAAACCCAGCAAATTATACTTCAGACACCTTGACGTATTACGCACCATGCATGCTGTCAGCTTCACTGTCCTTTCCTTTGCTGTAGGCCGAATGCTTGAATACCAATCTTATTAAACTACAACTCTGAGTTTATCCACTATATATAACATTCCAGATGTCGTACCAGCTGGGAACAGGCCCTTAGGCCATCTTTGGTTGATCTCTTAGTCACTCTCCAGCTTTTGCCAGGCATTCATCCAAAAATATGAAGGAAAGTGCTAAAAACAGATGTCAGAGTTAATGGTTTTTTTTCTTCATGGTAGGAAATACAGAAAACTTGCACCCTACACCTACTCTATGAAATATGAACGTTGTCAACAAACCATAAGTTAATTTTAAATTAAATCATAATGTAGTAAAGTTAATTCATATACTATTTTTCTGACAACAGACCAGTCTCCATCAGTCTGTTCTTTGAAAATATTATGCAGTCATTTGGATTTTTTCAATAAGTTGGAAAATCTTCTGATGTCGGCTATCTGCAAAAATGGTTTCAAGTCCCTCATTTAAGAAAAAAAAGTCATGCTTATGATGTAAACTAGACTGATTGCAATTCATGGTAAGCTTTATGACAATGTTGGAGTACTGGGAGTTATTAAAACCACACACTTTTGAGCTATGAAGGAGGAAGACCTGTTGGCCACATTTCATTGCACAAAATGATTTCAGCTTCCGCTCACTGCGGCATGAATGGGAGATGTTCAGACCTTCCCAAGAGGTGCTCCCTCTGGGGTCTTCCAGAAGTTTAAGCATGGAATTTCAAAGAACAGGGCTGGAAATAAGGCCCTGATCCTGCCAACACTTTTTCACATATGCATCTCAACTTCTGTGGGTATTTCACTGACATAGATGGGAGCCCTCACGTGAATTAAGTTATGCATGTGAATAAGCGTTCGGGCCCTAGACTGTAAGGCCTGCAAAAGAGAGGTCATCCATCGTATCTGCTCTAGACAGTGTTCCAACTTCTGTCCACACCAAAATATTAACAAACATATGTAGAAACAATTCCCTGAAAGACTTCATGGTGCTGCCAGCAAAACTTCCCTGCAGTATGCAGGAACTCGGTCTCGCACATTGCAAACTACAGAAGTTTGTTTCAGTTGCAGTTATAGGTTATATATAGGATGAGCACCCCGTCTGACACTCTGAAGACATCTGCTTTGGGGGAAGAATGTCTAGGAAATAGTCTTCATTTAAAGGAAGTCGTTTACACTGCATAGAAAAAGGAAAGCTGTTTATAAGAAATATTTTCATCCTACTTTTCCTCTCATTTGAGTACAACACTGAAAAATACGACACTGAAAACATGAGAAAAAAAGACTGTCATATAGCCTCAGTACCAAAGAAGCAGGAGAAAAGCAAGCATTAATTGGCAAGTTCATTGTTAAGTATAAAAATATCTGCAAAAAAAAAGAAACAAACCAAAAAAAAAAAAAAAAACAAAACCAAAACACTTTTCAAGTTGGATGTTAAAAAAATGCAGACCAAGTTTAAAATTTAGTCCTAGTACATAAATTTGCTGCATGGGACATAATTCTGACTCTTATATTATAATGCAGCATTACTCTAATGCAAGCAGCTACAACTGAAGCCAGTACACAAATGTAGTAAAAGTATCATGGCTTATAGGCTAATTTTTGAATATATTACATGCAATCTATTGTCAACAGAAGAAAAAAAATCAGTCCAATGCATTGTGCTTCTTGAATGTAAACTAGCACACTAGTGCAGTGTAACCTTTTAATTCCATCTTATCAAGTAGTAAAATGGAGGTACTACCTCACATAGTACATACTGTTGTGATGCATTATAGGAGCTGTCTGAAAGAGCACAATTTGTTTCTTAAGATTTATGCCATATGAAAACATTCAGACAAAGACCACTGACCTCTGTACCGCACAGATTAGCAAATGTGCATATATTTAGCAAAAATGGTTTGAGTGCCGTAGTAAACTACATTGTGTCAATATTTTGTGATGTGATGGATGTAAAACAATTAATCAATAGATCATGGCTATTTTTCAAACAGATCTTATGTCAGCATTCATGGCATATGAATCAGCTTGCTCATATAAATCTGTCAAAATTCAGTGATCTTCATCAAATTTACCAGCAGTTGATTCAAATAACAACAATTACTATACATCTTTCCATATCTTTTTGACACCAGATCTGGAAGAAGAATCATGATCGAATGTCTTCCTATGAAGTTCTGAAGCTCCTGCAACAATGCTTATGTTCTATAGCGTGTTCCACTTTCTTTTAATACATAAAATCAAATTAAAAAAAAATCTCTGAGTTGTCACAATATGGAAAGACTATAAATAATAATTTACTTTTTTATTATTATTTTAATCCAAAATAATCTTCCAGCTCAGTTACTGCAAGTCACAATCAACCTCCGTATCCTTAAATCAAGTGCTGATCAGCCTCCAAGGCTAGAACTAACAGCAATGGTGATGGGGACCCACACACGCAACTTGAGATGTTAAACATGCTGAATCAGGCTTATATCTTATATTATTTCTTCCACTTAGTCTTGTTCTGATCCTGAAGCTCAACCTGACTTGCCCATCCCATGACCTATCCAGCAAATCAGCTCTTTCCATAAGAACGAACTATTCAGTTCTTTGAACTTCTCCCTTTCCAACAATCACTAGCCTATCAGTCTCTTAAATAACCAATTAAGAAGTGCATTACTGCTCTTTGCAATGGCGATAGTTGCTTATAAAACAGTGCAAATATCCTCAGAGCATCTAGTCACCAAAGGAGAAGGGAGCTTGTGCTATTCATGGCCATACTGCAGCCAGATCACTGGATTACTGCACACAAACATTTATTGACTGAGACACAAAGAAAGATGGTTGCTGAAAGCTAGGAAATAGAAAAGACAATCCCCTCATTTTGTTGTTATATCAATAGATCATTGTTAACGTGTGTTGTGACGCCTGGTACAGTTTGTTTCACATTAGGAGCATTAAAATGCTTCAGATCTTACAGTATCACAACCTGTAACGCTTACTAAGCTCTGAAAATAATAAATACAGCTGTCAGCAGTGATCCTCTCAGGAGCCTATATTTACCATTTGGTTGCTACTGCCAAAATTGGTAATTAATGTACGTAATTTTCTTCCTTGTGAGCAAATAGCTTTTGAAGTCTAATAGTTAGTAGGAATAAATCAGGTTTACTGGCAATGCTGACACTTATTTTGAAATAGCATGAAGTGATAGAACTGTCTGAAGTGGTAAAGAGATTGTTCTTTAGCTGTCTCAAGGCTCACTCATTACACAAGTGCTAATGATATCAAGTACCATTTTAAGCATTTCTAGAAATAAAGCCAAGATATGCACATTTCTTTTAAAATAAAGCTTTTTACTGCACCTTCCAACACTAGTGACACACAAATGAGAAGAGACTCTTTTCTTCCAAGTGTTTATCTCCACTAAAGTCACTGTGACATCCAACCTGGAGCATTTTAATCATGTCCCTTATGAAAAACATGCATGGCAGAGATGGTATTAAAATAAGGAACTTTAAAGTTTTGATTTAAATCAGTTTGAAAAAGATCAAAAATACAGAAGTGGCACCAACAATCAGTCCAAAGAAGAAAGTGTATCAGAAGTTGTATCTTCGTTTACTAGAAAAGATACGATTTTTTCCTCCCTTGGTCCCTACAAATAATCCATTTCCCCTAATCTGAGCCCTTTGTCCTCAAGTCAGTGTTCTCAGTCATACACTGGCTCCAAGCTGCTCCCAGCACCTCCCCAAACAGGGATATAGAGCAAAACTTTATATGTAGAGAGAGAGCAAAGCTGTGCATACTTCCACACCTTTGTATCAGCGAGAGCAGCCCTGGGATCTGCCTAGCACCCAGGGGGCAGGAATAACAGAAGCACCTGAAACAGTTTTTGTCCTTCCTCACTGAAAAGTCATTTTGGGGAGGAACTTGAGAAAGGTTAATTTAGCGGTTGGTTTTGCTAGCTGGGAGTCCTCTGCCAATTGGGAAGGCCAGTATTATCACAGCCCCAGAAGGGCTAAGGATGCAGACCAATGAATTTTACCACAGAATTTATTGGATTCAATTTTCAGCCTTACGTACTATTCATAGAAGATATTTAATCCTAACTGAAATGATATAAAATGTGTTTTCTGCTCAAGTTTTATTATTACAGATTCCCTGTGAAGGCATTTATCCCACAGGAGGCAAAGACCTCAAGCAACGATTTACACACAGAGACACTTGGCAGAGTTGGACTAAAATGCAGTAATACTAACAAAATAAGAAAGTTTGTAGCTCTCAGTGCACAAAGAAAAAAGCCTTAATGCACAGCATTCAACATTGCCACTGTTTTCTCTGAACAACCAAATCCTGAATTTAAAATGTTAGTTGGTACCTTCAGAAGTGCCAGCTTCAATTTGCCAATAAACATAAGTATCTTAAATAGTTTCCAGTTCATTAAGCAATCCACCAAGCACAAACATATATCACCAATTATATAATTTGTGCATATGCTAGTCACACGCTTCCGGCAAGCAATTAGGCTAAACAAAGTTTTTTTTCCAATAGGATCATACCTACTGACTTATACAAATACCAGTCTGTAAGGGTAGTTTTGCCTGAAACTGTAAGTGGTTTTCATTCACAATTAATCCTTGCCTCCTTTGCTTGCCTGCTATTCCAAATCAGAAACACATTTCACTTAATTACAGAGCTAATTTCCATACCCAAGTTATCTTAAAAGTAAAAATTCTTAGAAGAGATCCAAATTAAGCCTGTAAACATAAAGCATGTAAAAAAAAAAAAAAGAGGCTACAGACACAAAAATATGAGGAAACTTTCAGATAAATTTCTGCTAAATATACATTTTTATCTTCACAGAGCCTTACAAAGACTTGGCTCTGAGGTACCTGAACACGATGTAAAGCTCCTCAGTAACACCTGGAGGATCGGTATGGGGTACCATAAGCCTCGCCTCAGAATTTGTTGCTCGCACAAACGTGAACAGTTAAGAGAGTGGAACTACTTACAGGATTCGGGCCAGGGGTGTTTGTGCTCAGTTACTCTAATAGTGCTGCTTTGGTTGAATAGGGACTGCAAGGTCAGCATGTTATTCAGCCAAAGGGGAATATTTCTAACAATACTGAAATTCAGGTAGCCAGGCATTCGATGTTACACCACTGGTGTGTGGACAAAATTATCAACTCACTCAGAATACGCAAGTGAAATCACTGGAAGTGTTGTTTGGTGGAAGTTTTGCAGCATGGAAAAACACCCAAAATAGCTTGCATCCACTTCAGAACCGCTTGCTTCATTCCAAAAGAATCTTTAAACGAAGAGCTAATGATTGGGATTCAAGATGTTAAGCCTTTTTAATAGTTCTGAATGTTCCTTCAGGATTTCAACAAAAATGTCATGTCACGGTGTAACACAGAAGGAGAACACTGGCACGCTATGTACTAAATACAAATCTTGCCCCTTTGTCAGAATTAGAGCTTGTCTTCACTAATGTGTTAACTGCAAATAACCTTCATCCCTTACACTACTCATCTACAAGCCCAAAAATTTCTATCTCCATTTCCACTGAGAGAAGAACTCATTGGGAGCAGCCCCACAGAGAAGGACTGGGGGGTTCCTGGTGGATGGAAAGTGGGACATGAGCCAGCAAAGTGTGCTTGCAGCACAGAAGGCCAGCAATAAAAGCGTAGAGAGGAGAGCAGCTGACACCAAATCCAGGCTGTGATGCACATTTAGTTCCACAGGGAGATAAGTGAGGATGGCAGTCAGCAAGGACAGAGGGAAAAGGAGGTGGGAGACACTGCTGAAGAAACATCAGTCCAGATGGATTCTTAAGACAACTTCTGTCCATGCTGTAACAGTTCATACAACATGTAAAAGCCACAGCAAAACCCAACATAAAATGCAGGAATGACAATGGAGTATTTCCCCTCGTGCAGAGCAAGATACACATCAGGATATTTAGTCTCCTAACTTTTGCCTTCACTTTGTAGCAGATTTCTCTGGCAAGTCCAAAGAAACACTAGTTATAAAAAGAACTGCACCAGCCTGTGTATTATAACTTGCACATCTACTTGGAAACAGACTCATTGGCTTCTACCTCACCTCACATATCTAAACACACTCAAGTCTGAAAGTGCAGATTTTCATTATTTTAATTGCTTACTGGGTGGTTTTAAGATGCCAATATTTACCACTCTCCCTGACGGCATTTTTTTTTTTTAAGATTTGTTTAGAAACACTACATTTCGTTGCCAAGATTGGACTACTTAGTGCCATATGTGTGATTCCAGAATCAGTTTCCTTATTATATGTTTAAATTGGTAAATGTCATTAAAATATAGGAGAAAAGTCAGACAGAAAGCTAAGGGATCAAGTAAAAATTTCTGACTTAAAAGATAACATTTATCTCCATTTTCTTTTATTTTTTTCCCATCCCCTAGCTGTCTCTTTCAGCCAGCCAATCTAAGTGGAAAGGTACTTCAAACATTCAACACAACCAAGCTTTCACTGCTGTCCTTGTTGGTGGTCCGTCATATGGAATGGTTTTAATATTTGGAAGCTATGCCTTAAGTGTCAGAAAACAAGAACATTTTATTTTTGTAAGAAATCTTTCCAGTACTACTGGTCTTCTAGAAGAGAAAACAAAATCTTGCAGTAGATTAGAAGTTAAAAAGCCAAAAGAAATCAGAAAGAAAACCAGGAAACTTCCTTATGGCAAGGTATAACTTGTATCTTAAAGCTGGGGGAGAACTATTATTTATATACTTATTCAAAAATTCATTGAGAGCGATAGCAGAGGGGCATATTTTTTCAGTCTCAAATTTCTAATGGCAAGTGAAGCCTTTGGCTACACATCAAAATCTATCTGGTACTTTGTTAGATTTAAATTACGTTGACTCAGTAGAATTTTAGAAATGAAGTATACTGATACAAGACATTGCTTGCTGGACAATGCAAGAGCTATAACAAGATATTCATTGCACATATATTTCTGTTCTTTGGAATCTTTCAATAGCATTTGCTTTGAATCACTGTTTTTGTTTTTCCTGAAGATAACAGAATGTGTCAAAACTACTACATAATATTCCATTCAGATGCCACAAAAATACCTCAGTGAATAAAGGTAGCAGTATCTGATCTACTTTCTTCTGTGATCACAATAAAGGGGAGTAAGAGACGTATTAACTGAATTCAGAAACTATCTAACCCAAAAATTTCATCTGCATGCAATTCTTAAGTGCACACACAGCAACCGAATATGCAAAGGGGTTACTACAATCCTGTGCAAAAATGAGAGCACCCTCCTTGCCAGACTAAACCAGAACAAAATGTACTGTCTTACATGTAAAACATGAATCCATATGTAATTTTCCTGGGCTAGAGCAGAGCACAGTGTGTTCCCCTTAATATTTACTCATCTTCCAGTTCAAACTGTAAGCTTTGTCTTTTCAGATAGCAAATACTTCTGAATATTCAAGTAACAGCTAGTTCTTTTTTACCGAGATTACTTACTAACAAAGGAATGAATGATCCTGATTAAACTGGCTCCCTGCTTGAAAAATATCACACACAACAGCCAAAGAAAACCCCTCTGAAACATTCCTGCATTTGGAGGTTGTAAGGGAACTAATCTTGGATCACGATGATGATGCTATATAGAAATAATACCCATCCATATATCAAACTGGAAATTTTATTGGAATAGCATTACAGGAGGACACACTTGCAAATATATGGAATGATCATTTATTCTACAAGGACCTTGCTATCTTGTTGACTACCCAAAGGACATAGAAGGTCACCAATCTTCTCCCACTCCTGCACAATAGTCAGGAACTTCTCACCAATTTTCATCTATTCTGTTCCCTTCCGTGAACACAGATGGAGTGATGATGTTCAGAATGGATCGGGTAAAACTTATTTTCTGATTTGTTGTAGCCAAATGCACAAGTTTATTTTACTGTTCCAATTTTCAAGTGAATTTAACTTAGTATGTGCAGGAATACCAGGATCTGCATCAATGCTCACAGGACAGCTCCAGCACACAGGGAAATGGAACTAATGTATATCCACAATGACAGCATAGAAAGTGAATTGCTGAAATTAAACCAAGTTATGGCGTGTAAGAATAAGCTATTGTGTTTTTTTGGATTAGGTGGCAACATTTCTATACTGATTCCATTCTAGTGTTGGCTGTATTGCATATTTAAAAGTGCCCTGACACTTTACATAAATCCCTTTTTATTCACAGGCACATCCTTTTGAGATCTACCACGCTTGTCAGCTTTCCAAGCATTAAGAATGATTACAAGATGTCCCATACCAGAAGTGGTGGTTTCATAAACATAAAAAGATATTTATTTTTTAAGGTATTTGCCAGTAACACAACAGACTCCAACAAAATTGAGTAAATCAAATGGCTCATAAGAAAAATATACTATTCCTCACGCGTATCACCACCAATCTACAAAGTTCAAGAAATTAACCAGTGAAGGAGTCTCATCCTCCACTTTAAGTCTTAATTTCATTCACAGAGCAAATGTAATTGAAAAGAGTAAAATGACATTTAAAAAAAAAAAAATTCATAAGTATATGAACATGTCAGCAAAAGCATAAATTATAACTGCACATTATTATAATTCTATGATCAAAATCCTCCACAATAATTGTTTTCAAGTTATAGAAGAATTCTTGATTTTCACTAAGGAAGGAGAACCAGACATAGATCAGTCCTTATCTGGCTTTCAGCAGATTCACATTTTTTTAGTAAGTCTTGATGACCAAATTTCACTTCAGAGAAACTAATAATAACATTAATAGTACATCTGCCATTATTTCCAACTTTCTGATGTTATATCACAGAACCATAAAACCACAAGGTTGGAAACAACCTGTAAGATCATCTAGTCCAACCGTCTCCTCATTACCACTGCTACCACAAACTAAACCAGATCTCGTAGCTCCTCATCCAGGTGCTTCTTGAACACTGCCAGGAACACCTCCCTGGGCAGCCATTCCAGTACCTGACCACTCTCTGCAAGAAAAAGTTTTTCCTTGTGTCCAACCTAAACCTCCTCTGGTACAACTTGCAGCCATTTGCACGGGTCCTGCTCGTTGCCTGGGAGAAGAGGCCAAATCCCTCTTCACCACAGCCTCCCTTCAGGAAGTTGTAGAGTGCAATGAGGTCTCCCCTGAGCCTCCTCTTCTCCAGACTAAATCCCAGCTCCCTCAGCTGCTCCTCATAAGACTTGTGCTCTAGATCCCTCACTACTTTCATTGCCCTTCTCTGGACATGCTCCAGGGATTCAATGTCTTTCCTGTAGTGGGGCGCAAAACTGAATGCAGTGCTCGAGGTGCGGCCTCACCAGTGCTGAACAGAGGGGGATGATCACCTCCCTGCTCCTGCTGGCCACACTTATCATCACTGGGTTTCAAGAACTCAGTCTTAAATTCATACTACTCATTATTCCTGATCTGTGAAGGTCTGCGTTGCGTTTGTGAAAGAACAGCCAGCTCTAACGAAGATCTAATTCAGATCCCAAAGAAATAGATGGAAAAACTTTCCATCAAATGCAATTGAGCTTGTAACAGGCTTCCGTATACAGCTACACTGCTATTTGAGATTTTATGGAGAGTGGAAATTTATTTTTTTTAAACCATCAATGCTATTCACACAGTCAGTCTATTTGAATAGACTGTTTGTACTATCTCTCAGTTACATCTGATCTATTGTCTCAGCTAAAAAATGCTGCATTTAATGGAAGCTGATTCTGGTATATAACTTTCACAGGATTTTTCTACTACTATGGCACTGAACGCATCCTGGGTCACGGCTGCATTTTACTGTACTGTAAGTTATTACTTTGCCAGGTTTTCATTGTTTGTTTGGTTTTTTGTTTTTTTTTTTTTTCTCCCCCTGGGGAACATCTTACATGTAAACTTTCCTATAGGTGAATCAAGATTCTCAAGTACTAATTATCATAAACATATTATAATATATTCAGCTAGCTTACAGGAGCTCCACACACTTTCTTCTTCACTTCCTTTTGTCCTCCTAAACAGCTTTTCATTCTAAAGTTTAGTTGCCTCAGTTCTCCTCTTTCTCTACAGCAGGCAGCTGATAAACAAGCTTTCTCTAAATAGCTTCAGCGAGGAGACAGTCTTTGAAACTCAAACTGCTAATCACTATATAGAATCATACCTTTTGACTGCAAAGCAAGTTTAGCTTTTTTGGGAGATTGTTTCCTAAAAAATTGCCTCCTCTTCCACTAAGACACGTACTGTAAGTGCCTATGTAATTCAGACTGTTTTGATGTCAAGTTTCAACTGACTTCTGGAACACATTGTGTATGAGTAAATTTCCACAGCATGTCACGCATTTCCTAGGTTTACTTCAGATCTTTTGCCAAGATTAACAGCATTTCTTTCATGTTACTTTCTTTACATTTATATCTATATTCCATGTTTAACATAATGTTTCAATGGACCTGGAGAAAGCGTTAAATGCCTAACTTCAAAACACATAATTTGTTGCTTTCTAAATACCCTGCTTCATGCATTATTCTGCTCTGCATTTGTTTCTTTAGAGTGCAACCAAGCTCCCCTGCTGAATGCTTTGTAAACAGAATTTGTTGACATTTCACAAGAAAGAAAATGTGATTAAATACCTCCAAGAAATAAGTCAGTTAAGGATAGGTCAACCAATTCACAGAAATTACAGCAACCTCTAATTCCACGCATTTTAGAGTATCACAGAATCACAGAATTGTAGGGGTTGGAAGGGACCTCCTGAGATCATCGAGTCCAACCCCCCTGCCAAAGCAGGTTCCCTACACCAGGTAGCACAGGTAGGCATCCAGGCAGGTCTTGAACATCTCCAGAGAAGGAGACTCCACCACCTCCCTGGGCAGCCTGTTCCAGTGCTCCGTCACCTCACTGTAAAGAAGTTCTTGCGCATGTTTGTGCGGAACTTCCTATGCTGCAGTTTCCAGCCGTTTCCCCTTGTCCCGTCTCCACTCACCACTGAAAAGAGTCCGGCCTCGCCATTCTGCCCCCCACACCTTAGATATTTATAGACCTGGATCAGGTCCCCTCTCAGTCTCCTTTTCTCAAGGCTAAACAGACCTAGTTCACTCAGCCTTTCCTCATAGGGGAGATGCTCCAGGCCCTTCACCATCTTCGTGGCCCTCCGCTGGACTCTTTCCAAGAGATCCCTGTCTTTTTTGTACCGGGGAGCCCAGAACTGGATGCAGTACTCCAGATGAGGTCTTACCAGGGCAGAGTAGAGGGGGAGGATCACCTCCTTTGACCTGCTGGCCACGCTCTTTTTAATGCACCCCAGTAAGCCATTGGCCTTTTTGGCCACAAGGGCACACTGCTGGCTCATGGCCAACCTGTCGTCCACCAGGACACCCAGGTCCCTTTCCGCAGAGCTCCCCTCCAGCAGCTCATCCCCCAACCTGTACTGGTGCATGGAATTATTCCTCCCCAGATGCAAGACTCTACACTTGCTTTTGTTAAACCTCATCCGGTTTTTTTCTGCCCAGCTCTCCAGCCTATCCAGGTCTTGCTGAATGGCAACACAGCCTTCAGGCGTGTCAGCCAATCCTCCCAACTTCGTATCATCGGCAAACTTGCTGAGGGTGGCCATTATCCCCTCATCAAGGTCATTGATGAAGATGTTGAACAACACCGGACCCAGCACAGACCCCTGAGGAACACCGCTAGTTACAGGCCTCCAACCGGACTCTGCACCACCAACAACGACCCTCTGTGCTCTGCCAGTCAGCCAGTTCTCAACCCACCTCACTGTCCACTCATCTATCCCACACTTCCTCAGCTTTGTTATAAGGACATCATGGGGGACAGTATCAAATGCCTTGCTGAAATCAAGGTAGACTCTAAGGAGTACTATAAACATGCATTAACTCATAATTAAAACATTATTAACTCATAATTAAAACATAGTTGCTTTCATCTCTATTATAACCTCTAAGATCTTCCACAGGTTTTTTGATCTATTTTTTTTCTTTCTAAGCTTTTTTTATTACACTTATGTTACTATTTATTTTAAAAGCCTTCATTTTCATTTTGCTCTAGCTTGTAGCATCTTCTAAGGACGTTATACACAGTTTCTTAACTTAGAGTAATCCATGTGTCAGAGTTCCATGAATGTGACTGCCATTTTCACATGTAGCTTACTGACCTGGTCATCGTAACGGTAAGTGAGGAACTGTTCTCCTGTGGTATCCTCAAGAAAACTCCCTTGTGGAGAAAGGGCAAACTCAGGCAAGAAGTATGCACCTTGGGACTGCTCTGCTCTTGTCTGTAAGAGATTCAGAAACATCACGTTACTGCTACTGCAGACACAAGACAAGACCTTAAATATACATACAGTGAAAATGATTAGCTCTGAACTTCTGAAGAAAAAAAAAAAAAAAAAAGAAGCTACATGTTTTTAAAGCAAATTAAGCAAATTATTTAGTGAGGGATATTTTACTCCTAAAGTCCATGACAAATATTCCAAATTCTTACAGAAGTTCAAAAGCAATCAAAATATCTCAGTAGCAAAGATGGTATATTAGTTACATAGATGGTTTTAACTTATCACAGCTGAAAGATAGTGAAAATGACACTAAAAAAGCAACATGCTTTCTTTTTTCTTATATGCTTCATTAGAAAGACTGCTGCAGAAAACACAGCATCTCTTTTCTTACAGGACAGCAGAAGAGCAGAATCACAGCTTTAAAGACAACTTCTAGACCAGCCCTCCTCAAAATAGGCTGACTGTGACACTGAATTACTTTCCTGTCTGCGGGAAAAGATTGTTGCAAGGAAGAAACTGGATGGTGAAACAAACACTGGGCAGAGGTCCATGAAAGCTTTCTAAGTCATTCGCAGTGGGTGAACTGCTTTTGAGAACAGTGCAGGAGAAGAAGAGCCTGTTTTGAGCTCCAGAGGAGTTAATTGTCTGCACCTGTACCTCCAAGTTGGCCGTCTGACTCCTGGACCCTTATTAGACAAAGATATTTTTCCTAAGTAATCTACGCATGTTCAGCAGCCATAGCACATGTAGAAAATGCTAAGCACACTGAACACATACTGGTTGCATGTGCTCTCATTGTATTGCAGGTTTAAGGCATACCAGACACAGCATGTGTACCACACTAACACATCCTTCATGTTACTTCAAGGCAGGAGCCCTATCCTAGAAAGCTATTTGTTCTGTATGTAAGAGAAAAATGAGCAATCATATTTTGAAAGGAGAGTACTGGAGGGTCCAGCTAGGGTAGGTGAAGAGTAGGAAGAGCGAGGACATAAAATTACCTTCCAAGAGGTTGAAACCTTCTAGGGAAGAAAAAGATCATGAATTGCACAAGTTACTGCTGGATGTTTCCCAAAAAGTCAGCTTAACAAATGGGGTTTAATTAAACTGTTTCTTATATTTTGACATATGTAATAATTTTACATTAATGGCTGCCATCAACCAGTTTCTAGACTGTTGGCTAGAGCTGTACCAAGCAAGAGGAGTGTAATCTCAGCATCAGATAACTGGAGATTTCAAAAATCATCTATGTCATTCAACCAGTTTGTAGCAGGAAAGGAGGCAAGAGCTTCTGTAGTTCCTCTCCTGTGCGAAGAATTCATTTGCTGAAGCTCACAACTTATCTCATAAAAAACAGATGACAAGTCATTCACAGTATGGGTCTGGAGAAGCTTACACTGCTGTTGCTTACTCTGTTCTGCAAAGATGAAGCTGTCAGCTTCCCAGACTGTAAACCTCATCATTCGTGACAAGCATTAAATTAACATATTTGTCCTAAATCAAGCAATCTTCATATAAACTAGAAATAGCTAGGACATGTCTAGACTAGGGTAAAAGGTCACATGCTAGCACGCAAGTTTGAACACAATTTTAAAGAGGGTTTTTTTCATCAGACCTGCATGAGAGCAATTCCAGTTCACATCACATTATCGTGACGTTCTCTACAGCCTATTATACCAGCAGACTCAATTGTACGCTGTAGCCAACTGATTTTATTTATGCCGAGGTAAATCGCAAGATACGAAGAATAAAACCTCCATTTGATAACAATACTTTCCCCATAAGGTAACAAAGAGAGGTCCACAGTTACAGCTTCGTGCTGAATCCAAGCTGGCTGCAGCTCACGCAGGCCTTGACAGGTTCAGCATAGCCCAGACACGAAGCTGGCTGACATAATCTGGCATTTTTCCCCACTGGTGTCAATGGAAAATCGATAGATCTTATGTGAGGGAATATGGCAATGATGTAATCCTATGATTTCAGCACAGGGCTAACGGATAAGAGATACGCGCTCTAAATCTCTAGTGGCCTGGCTTAAAGTACTTAACATTTCTACCTCAGTGTCCCCACGTGAAAAACACAGTTACAATGTCAAGTGACCTGTACTAACAGCGCTTCTTAAAGTTTAGCTTATATTTGTAAAATACTTTGGAAAGGAATAGTGCTAAGTACTAGCAATTTATGACAATATTTTGGAAAGAGCTGTCGAACTCCAGAACAGAAGAAATCCAAATCACTCCACCACACTTCTTAGAAAAATGTATATATCATACTGCTGCTTAATTTCCCATAAACAAGTTTGCCAGTAGGATATGCAGCGATTAACTGGCTTGTGCTTCTCATCTTTATAATATAAATATTTAAAAATAGAAAATCGTTGGACATTCATCAGTATTATGCTTTGAATATAAAAGATGCCAACATTTGAAGCTGAAATAATGAGGTAATAAATATTACATGAAAAACAAGGGTTTATCCCACACACATTCAATTTCTGTATCAAAAGCTAATAAATAGCAAGCCAGTGGAGAAGCAGAAGAATATTTGCTAGATTAAGGCAAGCAAGATTTCCAATAACAAAAAAATTCAGGGCAAAAGATGAACATTTTCTAAGGTTAAACAAGAGGCTCTAACTGGAGACTGATCTAACTGCAGCAATAGGCACTTGTCAGCATAACTCAAGAGGAAGAGGAATACAGCAAAGTGCTCAGTTAAAAACAAAAATCTACTAAGACTACAGTGTGTTGTCATGGTAAGCTGATGTTGAAGCCAAGTAAATACAGCTGATACACAACCTAAATCAAGAAGTTTGTCTTTAAAAAAAAATCATAAAAATTCAAAATAATAAAATAACAGCTCTTATTTTTCAAAGATCCCTTTTGGATCAACGTAAAACAACAAAATATTTTCTCCGCCCCAGGTAGAGGCACCTCAAAATAAGCTGCACGGTTCCTGTCTGAAGCTCTCCAGTATTTTTTCGTGTATACGTTGTACTGAATTCAAATTGCACTGCTTCCTTTTAGTCCACTTTAGTCCCCACTGAGGAGTCTACCCATGTTTCTTTTGAGTCTTTTATACTTCTATGGGCCCTTTTGCCTAAATGCAATTCCAATTTCAACAGTCTGTGGGTTTATAGCATATTTGGGATCAGCATGACTTTGCTGATCTGTTATAAATTTCACATTTTAAGCTAAAGGCTCTAAGTGCAGGTTTCAAAAAACAATTACATTTCCTGCTAGTGTTTTAACTCTCTTTAACAGCCAGTTTAACATTAATAGCTTCAAGTTAAATGTGTCAAATTACAATGACACCTAAGAAAGTAGAAGACAATGTAGCTAAACCAGATAATAATAATCACTGTATAAAACCTGTTAAAATTAATGCATCATATAGCAAGGAAGTGTGTATTGCTGTAGTAACAAACAAGACAATTTTAAATTTGGAAACATAAATAGATGCTTTAAAACCTTATCAGAACATATATCTTATTAGTCAGAAACTGAAAAAAAGAATAATAAAGTCTTCCATGCTACATCCCTCTACCTATATAATCAAGGAGAAATATCCTATGAAATAGATAACGAATTTATGTTCTGGGAAGTGTAAAATGGCACCATGCCTATTCAAAGGCTTACGCTTTGAGCACAGCTTTGATCTCAGGTTGTGATTTCTTCCTCACTCATCACTCTCCATCTGAGTGCTTGAGGATTAAATTACTCGTCCACTTTCAATTGCAGAAGGTAAAATATACAGCTGATATCCAAGTCTCTGGCTTTTAGATCTCCATCCACTGAGACTTGCCTGTTGCAGCTTTTACACAGAATCACAGAATCACCCGGGTTGGAAGGGACCTCAAGGATCATGTAGTTCCAACCCCCCTGCCTAGCAGGGCCACCAAACATACACCAAACATACACATTTAGATCAGCTTTTACTGCTACCTGATTTCATTGCTCTAAATACTACTCTGAATAAAAGTATTTTTGCAAGTGGAAGTTGGTAGATTAGAGGCTTTTATTTTTTTATTACTGCAGATAAGAGAGGGATGGTTGCTGAGTGCCTTCCACTAGTCATTAGTAAGTAGCATGATGAAGTACCACGGAGCGACTCTGAAGATTAAAAGGTGCCTAGTACCAAAAACCCACTTGATGCTATTTGGAGGAGAGGACTTTACTTTAAACTAGCTGCAGACAATCACACAGATTATCTATCAATGATAGGAGCACATTAGGTATGCTGCTCCTGCACATCTTCTGACTCAGTTTCATACTTGAAGATACTTATTAGCTTACTCTGAAACCACTCAACAACGTAAACTACTTTAACTGTGTTGTGTTTGTTTTTTTTTTCCTTGAGTACCCAGGATTCACATTAATTATTGCCATCCAACTCCGCTGTAATTGCCAAATCAGAGCAATTAAAAAAAAAAAAAAAAAAAAAGGTAGAGTTTCCCTCTGAAATTAAATATTAATCACTGCTTATTCCTTCCAAGGTACAGATTAAGAATTTCATCCAAGGATTTAAACTGTTATTGTAATTTCAGATAAATTGAAAAATGTAGTTTAGTCTACAACTATTGGAGATTATTTGATACAAAGGCTATTGCAAAGTTCAATTGAACATCGTAATAACATGCCATGACTCTATTTAATCACAGCTACTAGAAGACTGGAAAGTAATTGTTCTGTATTTATATATAAACAAGAGTGGCTTTAGAAACTGAGCTTTCTGCTCACAGGAGTAAAGATTGAAAAGATGAGAAAAAGAATAAATGTTTCAAAGAAATGACTTGAAGATAATTAGAAGTGCACCAATAATCTTTTAGGTACAATTTTTTTTTAATATTTTAGGTGCAATAGTTTAATTTTGGAGTTTTGAAGCACCAAAAACTACATTTTATAGGCAAAACGAGAACTACACTCATAGATAAACCTAATGTAAATTGACATTAGCAAGACTTAAATCAGCCCTTCCCTAACTAAGCCTATGTGCTTGTTACAATATGGAGCAAAACAAAACTAACTGCTTTACTTGGCAATAAAAACAAAATGAAAACTTCCAAATGATCAATTTTGAATGCTAAAGACAACAAAATATCACACTGTTCCTGAAATTGCATCAACATCTTGTTTTTAGAGGGGGGAAAACAGATAAAAGACAATGCTCTGTCACCTAGAGCTTCACAGCTATGAATAACTGCACTGTCATGCTCAAGGTGAATTCTGAACCAGCCAGCACAGTGAATGCACTTAGCTCCGTGTACTTCCACAGCTCTTTTAGTAGCTCTTGTTGGAAGGGGAAAAATTAGTCATGGTATTTGAAGTATTAGTTTTCAAAAGTCATTTTTAAGGAAAAAAATAGGAAAAAATGGCAAAAGTGAAACTGCATCTGCATTCTGAATTATTTGTAAATACACATTTGTCAGATCGATATGCACAGCAAGTCCAACCGTATTTTAAAAAGCCTTCACTTTAATTGTTCGTGTTAAGTATCTGCCCACTAAGATGTTGTAGCATGATGTCTGCCCCAGGGAACTAACATACAAGCTAAGCAGCAGTTCAATTTAATGGATTTTCAAGGACTCCAGTACCAAAAAAAAAAAAAAGTTAAATGGAGCACAACACTCCAGTCTCATCACCACATCTAGTGCAACAGAATATAATTCCACATCAACAGCTCAAAGCCTCAGACCTTGTCAGAGCAAGCAATGTTAATGAATAAATATCTAGTGAGATTCAGATGAGCATTTGTTATGGTCAAGATTTAAAAAACAAAACCCTACACACCAACTTCTTAATGCTAAATGCTCTGAAATGTTTAGAGGGCCTTGGAAGTGAGCTGGCCATAGATCAGGCCAATTATTTAAAATAGTAATTAAACTAAAATGCCAACATTTCAAACCAGAATTAAGATACTAAGCATCATTCTCTCCTCAAAAAAAAAAAAAAATAAAATAAAAATAAAAACCACTTGGCAAAGCACAAAACTGATGAAAACCAAACAGTTCTTCACAGTTCTTCACAGAAGAATCCCCCAGAATTCTGGATATGACAGCCAAGGTTCATCATCAAGGAAGTCACAGCTGAGGCCAGACAGCCTGAATGCTGAACCAGAAGAATTTTCAGAGACAGAACTCAGGCGTGTGACTGAAGAGCTATGTTCACAACAGTGCATGTTCAGGTCTGCTGAAGGTAGACTTCAGATCTGCCCCAATTTAAGACCAAATCAAAAGATGTATATATTTCTTTGCTCTTATCTCTCGTTCTAGACTTGTCTGGAACAGGTAAAGATCAGCTAAGGAAAACAATCCTGTAACTTGAAGATGCATTCAAAGATAAGCAAAAATTCATAGACATAGTACTTCATCTACCTATTTGTGTCATAATGAAACATTGTCAGTAGGCAACCTGCATGTTAAAATTTCATCAATAGCTTGAGAAACGTCTACTATTAAAAGCTGACTTTAAGCTATACGTACAGTTATATTCACAGCTGCAAAAGAGAAATTGAACACATCATTTCTGATACTCAAATCAAGCCCACCCTGCACCCATTCAGCACTAGGAGTTATTCCCAACTTGAATACATTCAAGATCGCATTCTCACATAGAAAATGGTCCTCAGCCACCAAAACCTTTCCAGTGCTGTCTGTACTATTTAACAACAACACAAGGATATTGGAGACAATTTTATTTATTTATTTATTTAAAAATTAAGGCACTATCTTTCAGTTCTTCCAGAAAACTATTTCTACCAAAATTCCTCTAGATTAAGTGCAAACAAATTTTCTTCAGCAGAACTTAGGCTACAGACTGAGAACACTTCATTTTGAAAGCCTCTTTGTGTACCTTTTAAAATTTGTACTAGTAATTAAGCTTCTGAATATTTATCAACAATTACTTGTGTTTTCTCTCGCTGTGGTCTGGGTAAGAGATTAAACTTCTTATTGAAAGGTTGCAGTAGTATTTAGCCAAAATCTCATTTACTTTCAAAACCCAACTTAAGTATGAACTTTGCTTCGTATTTCTTATGGAAATACAAACCCTAGAGTTTTCCTTCCTCCACTGAAGCCCCTTCTAACCTGTGTTAGGCAGACTCTATTCTTTCTGAAGGACTGAAGGGCTCAAAATTTGCTTTTGAAAGATTCACACTGGGAGACCAAAGTTATTCCCAGTTATATCAGTGCATATATCTACAGCAGGACTACACCTCTTGTAATATTACACCTACTATTAGGCCTGTGAATAATGTTACTCAGTACTACCTAGTTTCATGTAAAAGAAAAGCCATCATGAAAATACAGCACTCTTAGACAAGATGAACCTGACACAGTTCATTTCCAATTATTGTCAGAAAGTCAGCAAGTGTGGATCAGACTCTGCTTTCAAAATATGCAATGCCTCATTATATCCTGAGCCTTTAATTCAGTCTGTGGGGAAACGGGTACAACAATATTTAGAGGCAGTTTGAAAGCAATTTTATAGCATATGGATAAAACATATACCAAGAAGTCTGGATGTTAAGGGTACAATTACCAGTGAGAATAGAATTACATACAAAAAGTGTATGTCAAGTCTGTTCTTAAGAACAAGAAAAAAGGCTCACAAAGATACGGATTTACCACGAGGAAAGAGGAAATTAGGTGCCAGAAAGAATAAGAAAGTAATTTTGATCCCTGCCCCCCGATTCCCTGCCACAGCGGTGGCACGATTTATAAGCTCAGCACAGTATGATATCTACTTTTTGTCTCCCTAAGGATGCTGAGAAACTGCACTGAACACATTGGGAGCATCACACTGAGAGGCTGCCAGCAGCGTGGTGAGCAGGGGCTGTACCTGCTATGGAGGGAAGGCAATTCATCCTTGAGCCTGTACTTCCTGAACACAGTGTGACTAATCTTATTGGTTTTGTTTCTTCACTTGTTTACTGGTTCAGCAACTTATCTTAAAAGTGTTAGAATTTTATGCTATAATCCAACGGCTTTGAATGGTAAAGAATCCACTTGGTCATTGGTTGGGGCTTGTTCCTTTAAAGGGCCAGGAGAGTAGATAAGGAGGTGTTTTCATTTCATTCTTTATACTTTTCTCAGGTTGAAGATGCAAAAATCCTTAGATAGAACAGACTTTTATGCCTAAAAATGGTGAAAGTGAAGATATCTTTAAAAAAAAAAAAAAAACTGGAAGTGAGAAAACACTATTTTGTTAATTCATCTTCTTGAAGTTCTTCCAACAAGACAGATGTAGCTAATTGAAGGTTCTAAAACAGTCGTTATCCCTTCTTTCACCGTATGTTCAACCTATCCAAACCAATCCCACTTTTTATTCTTTATTTATTAAGCTAATAATTGGCAAAATTCTTGTTGTAAATCAAATGCTTTCAGCATTATTGGAGTACATTCATATGGAGCTCCCATTCATTCACTGAAAGTTTCTAAGAGTCTTACGGTCCCATAGGAAAAGAAGTATGTTACAAAAATACTGTCGGTATTTTTAGCAAGGAAATTATGCTAAACTTATTATTTACAGTAATATATATATAAATATATATATGTATATGTGTATGTATACTATTGTAGTATTGAAAAAGCCTTATTGTAACTTCTTTTATCATGACCACCATGCAGTGAGAGAGCTTTTTTCTTGCTCAGCTGTGATGTTGCTACCAAGGTAATGGACTCCATTGCAGGAAACAACCTTTGTTGTTTCTCTATGGACATGACTGCACTCTGCCCATGTGTCTCCTTCAGTCACACTCTGAAGGAGACTGGAGCATAATCCTTGAGGAATAGCAGATTTATTTACAAAAGGCAAGAGAAGAACATAATTCAGGTTGTGTAGGATCACTGTCAGAGGCAGTGGAATTACAAAGCAACACGTGTTGATTGAAGATACTCATATTGCTTAAGGATCAAAGAACAAAACAAAATGAGAAATGATTTAATGCATTCCCTTCACTGAGCAGCAGGAGATTCTATCATGTAGGGCAAGAAAGACTCAGTCATGAATACAAGGTTCAGAATTTAGGGAACTGTATCAGAAACGGACATGGTCAACCTGTCCACATCAGGTTTAAACACACTGTGGAAAGCAAGGCAGGTGGCCAGCAATTCAAGTTTTTATATGCAAGCAAAATGGGACCCAGCACATTGTCACATACTGGAATAAGGTAACTGTAATCAGATAGATATGCTATTGGTAAGAGAAAGTAGGATAAAATCTTCACACAATACTTTGTTCATCTGCAGGATATTATACCTAGTGAGAAAATCTGCTTAGTTCTTCCATGCTCTGGTGTTATAATGCTATTCATCAAGAGATCTCATATTACTCAAAGTTGTCACTATCCACCTTTTACAATGACTGTTCTCAGGAGAGTCTGGCTAAGTATGACATTGCACTCCTGACTCAGATTTTCCTGATTCTTTTTAATTTAAATTATAACCTTAATGTTATTAATGTTATGTTATGTTGGTGTGATTATTTGTATTTAATTTCCTTTAGAGTTTTTTCTTTAATAGTGATATAATTTGAACTGACACAGTAACATGCTTTTCATATACTTCAGTTGAAACTGTGCCTAAGGGCAGTGAAATTCTCATCCATACACTGCATAAGGAAAAGAATTCTGGCGCTCAGAAGCCAAACACCTGCTAGAACTAGTGGCAGATCCAGATTTTTAAGAGAATTCCTGTTGCATAATGAAAGCACAAAGAAGGGAAGTGTGTGGGGCAATGGAATGGCATTAAAACCACAGCACTTAAGGGGAAAAAAAAAATCCTAAGCCACTATGTACTTCTGCCATTGAAGATTGTGGCATTAAATAAAGATGTTCACAAAAGCAAATATAAAGAGGGGCTTTTGTGAGGTGAGACAGGCTGAGCAGTGACTCGTTAATAGGTGTCACCAGGCTTTGCCACACCTTGCACAGCTAATGACAGGGAGCTCTCCCTGCCCTGTCTCAGTACATCTGCTTCTGATTCAGGTGGCAGGGGAAAATTGGCAAGTAATCCAGACCAAAAAAAAGCCTGCCTTAGCACTAGCAATTTTTCATCATTGCATACTGCTCATGCAGTGTTGTCATTAGCAACAGCGTGGTGCTTGTCATTAATTAAACAGGGAGATGCAGCATATGAATTTGCTCTGCTACTGTAAATGACTACAGATTCTCTTAACAGAAACAGACCTAGAAACAAGGGCAAACTCACTGCCACAAAGATCTGAAATAGTTGGTGTAAATCAAATAGGCCAAAAACTGAAGTACAACTAAAAGAGCATGCCAAGTAAATAATTTTGACAGATTAAGAAGACAGATTTTTAAAAATCAATATCTATCACAGTCTCAATGAATAAGACTGTCAGAGTCTCTTAAATAACATATAATTAAGTATAATCCGGGTAACTGAAAGAAAATTGAATCTTATGAATAAGATAGTGAGGTTCCTCTCCAGAGGCAAATCATTTTACTGATGGATAAATATATTAAATACATAAAATACCATTCTAAGAAAAAGAATATACTAAGCATACAACAAAGGTCACTCAGCTACACTAAAGTAACTGCAATTAAATGCAAGACATGAGAACAATCTTACTGATCAGCAGTGTTTGCCGACCTCCTTCAGCGACTTCCAAAAAATAAATACACATAGATAAGACTGTGTAAGGGCTTGTGCACATCCAGATTAAAAGAGTGAAATCGCTCAAGTAAACGCAGAACAATCTCAGTGGCGCCAGAACTCCTCCAGCACGTTCCAAGAGCACCGACACAACCTCCTGCACAGCACTGCCACAGAGCTGGGTGGGTGAGGACATTGTATATATTGTACAGTACTATATTGTACTATCCTTCACAGTCAGAAATGCTTTTCTCCCTTTTCTTCAATCAGGAAGGAAAAGGACAGTTCACGTGGTGTGTAGTGGTCAAACGCTTATAAACACACTGCTGGTACTGCCAACTCATGGAAGAACAGAGCCTATGCTGATGCTGTCTTTTACCTTCCTTTATTCAGAGGAGCACTGAGAGCCCTGCTACCATCTTCTAATAGATCTTCAGATGTCCCAGAATTCCAGTTGAAAAGACAGACCACCCTGAATAAAAGTGTAAATAATCAAACTGCTTCTCCTCTGTTACTTCTAATAGATGAATCCTTTCTCACCTGAAAGAAATTAGACTGTAGAGAACGCCCCAGCCAGATGTTCACTCTCAGGCCAACTTATGATTTAGAGCAGCTAACCACATGAACGTGCCTAACACATGAAGAGGAAAATGATTTTTCCACCATTAGTTTTCCACCACTTCTGATAATTTTGGTGATATTAACCCAATTCTTCATCTACCTTTCTTTCCCTGTTGCAGTAAGTACCTCTGCAGGGTTTATGGACTAAGCAGCCCGGCACATTGACTCAGCCAGGCACATTCGCACAATAAGGAAGCAGTTAAATGGTCATGGCTTGGCTGTAGGAATGTTGGTTTAAGGCTATTAATAAGGCACGTGAGGTGAATGCCTTTCAGCCAAGCGCCCTCCACATGCGCACACCTGTTTCAGCAGGAATGTAAAGAGAAATTCCCAAAAGAAACTGTTCACAGCACGCAGTCTCTAAGTATCAAATGCATTTTGCAAACACTCCAGAGCTTTTGAGCTTTTTGTTCTTACCCTCAGTAAAGCACAATGACACATCAGCCACCAGGCAAAGCATACAACTTCCTAGTAGAACTTCTTTAATCCCTAAGAAATCATTATCTTCATCTTAGTAGTGTCTCTGTTCTTGTCATCTATCACTGAGTTCTTCACCATAGAATTCCAGGCTCTTTGTCATCCCCACCAAACCTTTTGCTGTTGAAATGCTTTCCCTGACTCTTGCCCACTATTCAAATGCTGCAATTCACTTTCTTCAACCATATTTCCATGCTGTTCCATGTTTAACTTACTTAGCTTCACATTCACTTCTCAGCTGAACTCTCTTCCCTCAGTCTAGTGAGGTCAAATGTTACCCTGATCCATTCCCTTTCTCATTTCCTCTTTATCTTTTTGAGGATGGGATGAAGTTGTGCTCCAAGTGTACTTTGTCCTCTGTTTTCTCTTGCCAGTGAAAGCATCTCAAGCAGGGCAAGGATTTAATTGCATATTGTATTGAGCCATACACACTGTCCAGCATTAACAAAGGAAAGGCAGACTGGAACAAAGTCAACGCATGAATGAAAAGCAAACAATGTAACAAAAGCAGCAGAAGCTCCCCAAAAAAACAGTCTCCAAATATGAAAAGACCAAGTATGAAAGACGACCTACCATTAATCTCAAGATAGTCTCCTTCTGTGTCACAATTCTGCTAAGATTAACTGGCAGTATTTTATGTTTACACTTCCTAATAAGCTTTGATAACTGCGCTTTAATGCCAGGAAAAAAAAAACAGAAATTGAAAGCTCACATGACAGGCATTGCAGTCATCTTTTCACAGACAACCATTAAGACTAATGGTCATTAGTTTAATGATTCTTTTCTGTTCTTCTAAACGATGTGGACAGTAACGCTGGAGGACTGATATGGTGGAGGGGAAAGGGCTCTTACCGAGGTGAGAAAAGATAAACACAGATTCGCTCCTGGGAGGAATGGAATAAAGCCTCCAAATGAAGTGGAATTGCTGAAATGTTAGAAGACACAGCTGAGCAAGTCAGAAAATGAAAATAGAAATGGCTAATTCAGAATAGGATGCTCGCCTTAATCAGAATAGTTTAAACACTACGACTTTATCACTCATCATCCATGACCAGTAAGTAAATTTCATTAAGCAGTTTTAAAATGATCCAGAGGACTAGAGAAAAATGTTCAATAAACATGGAGAAAAAAAAAAAAAAAAATAGGTAATGCTGAATATGGAAGGCAACATATTGACTAGTATTTTGGAATCAAATGAAAAGTATGAAACCCTCTTAAATGCACTGTATTTTGTTGTTTTAAACATTTTAAGCACTATGTGCCTTGCCTTCACTATGACTGATCTCACTAACAGTCTTAACCCTCTTAGTTTCTGTATTTTGAGTGTAACCAGTAGCAAGATCAAGTGAAAAGAGGTATCACATTGAAAGATGGGGCATGTGATTAAACTTTTAGTCATCCATCTTGTATTCTCATTTGAGCAGCTGATGTTGAGTGAATTGCTTCACTGTGTGTGCATTACTCTGGGAACTTGGCTACCATATCCACAATATGCGATTTGCCAATACATACCACCTGCATACTGAGGGGAACGGAAGACCTTCCTGTGGAAGAATATCTTCCCATCCTGTGTGGGTGTGCAGGAGCAGATGTGTACGTACAACGGATAGCTCCCAAGACACATGAATTGAGGCATGTCATAAGTCAAACACTGTTTTCCAATAACGATTATCTTTCTATAGGAAATTTAACAGAATGATTTTACTCCTTCAGAATACCGCACCGAAGTTTATGATGGCATAAGAGATGGCTAGCAAGATAAACTCTCTTTTCTAGCAGTTTGAACTGCAGGATAGATCACTTCTCAGAGTGCACTTAGTTACTGGCATTTCATTGGATCTACTGGCACCTCAAAAATTAGAGGGAACTGAACATTAAGTGAAGGCTCTAGTCAAGCTGCTGAAAAGTTCTATACCATGACCAATACAGGAAAAGTTCTGGAGGGACTGACCTTCACAGTTGCTGCTGGTATGATTAAATCTCTGTTAATGCATCTGTCCCACACACAAAATGAGAAATTAGGTCTGGCATACACAACTTGTAGGCTAGTGTTTCAGCCTCCACTGTTTCAGCAATTCAGTTGTAAACATTACTACTTTCCCTCAGAAGTAGGAGCTCATGTGTAAACAGCTTTTCAAAAGCAGATTTATTGAATTTACCAGAGTACACATAATCTTGGTTTGTCCACTTGACCTTGTCTTCTGAAAGGCTGCCATGCCTCTTACAGGACGAGAGATACTCAGCTCACTGCTTTTAAAAACAGGGGCAAATGCAGAGTTCTTAATACATGCCTGAGTTCTATAACCGACACTGCAAACCCACCTTTTCTTATATATCCAGCAGCTTCTCTTTCACTGCTACCATTTGTAAATAAGCTTAAACTAAATTCTTGACAGCATAGTTTAATTTTAAAGATTTACAGAAGGGCACTATTCCTACAAAATATTTTTCAACTATTCCTGAGCAGTTTTGGATGGATCTGTGGCAAAAACCTCCTCTGAATTCTCTTATCCACAGTCAGCTCTTAGTTTGCCAGTACAAGCTAATGTGAGCTAGGAGGCCAGCCCTAACAGTTCAATATCTAAAGCTTTAGCATGGTTCCAGATTCTCATATGTTTGTCTTCAGCATTCTAAAACTTTTAAAAATACAGACAGAATCCAAGAACAATGGACTGTGTGAAGACAAGAAAATAAATTCTTCTGCCTTTATATTTAATTGCAGAGGATTCCTTTTGCCCTATGTATCTGTTTCTTCCTTCTCAGCCTGAAGACGTCCATGACACTAAAAACCACTGAAACAAGAATCTATACAACTTAGTGAATTTGCAAACAATGGTAAGGAATACTGCGCTCTCGAGTCAACTGATGTGTTCTTATTCTGCATATTTATACATCTCTTCACATTCTCCATTGCTTTGCAAATTGTAGACAGTGAGATAGTACACTCACGGTTCCGCCATGCTAAAGTTAACTGTGGCAGTAATTCAATTGTTTTCATTTGCAGTCTTTAAAAGGCCTGGTTTCCTCTGCATTCTATACAGAGTAAAATGTTATTATATGAAACTTAAACAGCATCCATTTCAAATAATGAGACCTGAACATAAATCTTAACCTGTGTATTTCTCTGCAACTTTGGCTGTACTTGGAATTATCAGTCCAGAACATCTCTATTTCAGAGCCCAGTTATTTTTGCCAAGATATTCTTTTATCCTGATTATAGTGAATAAAGCCAGTGTGCTGGCCTGACTCATGCTGTAATTCTCTGCCTTTATGCAAGCTTTTTATAGCTCCTAGTAGGAAGACTGAAGGGAATCCTACACATCCACACGAGGTCTGAAATTTGTTGCTATCTTGTAGAAAACAGTATGAAAATGATTGAATGACTTTGTTTCTTCCCCATGCTTTTCTTCTTAGTGATGCATGCAGCTACTTCCTTCATGTTATATGCTACTCCATCTTTAATAAAACAACAAGGGTCTGACTGCAAGTTGTTCTATTAAAAACAGAATCACAAAAAAAACACCACCCTTCCTAAAGTAAATCCTCAAAGATGACACTACATACATTAAATGGAAGTATGGGGCAATAATAAAAGCCGAAAGTCAAAATGCCTAGGCCAAGAAAATTTAACGTGGTCTCTGAATCTCAAAATATGCTAAAACCATTCATCAGCTGGTCAGAAACAAGGAATCACTCTGATTGGTCTTAAAGCTGTAAGGATCCAAACCAATCACTAGCATTTCAGATTAATCAAACACCTCATGCAGACTGGGAAAATACAAGGCTGCACTGCTCCTATTTTTGCTCCTTCAGCCATGAGACAAAACCTGATACCTATTTTAAAGCAATGAATCCCATTCTGCTGTTTCCTGGGACCAGGGAGCTGGCAGAGAAGAGAGAACCTTTCTCCCAGTTCTTCACCAGGTATAAATGTCACATTAAAAAAATTTCACCAATATAACAGGAAACCTTCCACTTAAATCCTTAAAGTCTGCTGTGAGTGAACAAATAGAAAAACAGAGTACCCCACTTAAACAAATATTCACCTAGCACTACTGCTAATATTTTTCCTCCCCTCATGTATATGAAGAACAGCAAAACGTGTACTATTTTCAGAATAATAGTCAAGGAACAAAGGAAGTTATGTACAGCACTTTTTAAGCACAGGAAAATTACAGAAACCAAAATCATCTTTGGTTGAGAAGTATTTTGAAGACATTAATAGAATAAACCCTTCTCTGTAAATCTCGTCTTATAATTTCCTCTAGTAAAAGATAACAACATATTGGATTTAAGTCCATATATAACATATCAAATGCTCTTTTTTAAACAGAGGATCTATTCATAGCAGCTTGTATTTGCAACATATGCAGCAAATTATACTATTAAACACTTAATCCTAATAAAGTTTAAATTTCACCCCTCACAATAAAGCTTACACAAATCTTGCTATACTTGAAATAGGATTCCAGGAATAAACATTAAAAGTTGTAGGTAGCTAAAGTGACAGGAGTGATTGAACATTTGAGATGTGAAGTTGAATGTTTAGATCTAAGTGTTCTCATGAAACATTAAGAATAATTATTAAAAAATTGGGGGGTGGGAGGGAAAGAGGGAGGAAAGGGGACCCCAATTTGCCAAGGTTTTAGATTTTCAATTTACAAAATATGGGAAAAATAACAGATGGCTGGAGTCCCATGAGCCAGTTTACACACCTCTGAGAAGTCTGAGCTTGTACGTGCCCTCTGTACGGAGGCCAAGAATGGACTGGTTTCCCTGAGAGCCCTTCACTCTTCACCTCGCACAAGAGCTGGGCACAGCACCAGCCCCAGACTATTCAGAATGAAACCTCCACTGCAACATTGATGCTTAGGTAGTAACAGCTCGTGTCCACAGCACAGTTTGCTATGGCAAAGGAAGAGGAACGGATGTAAATAAGCATTGTAAAAGAGAAGAGGCAAACCTGAGTACAAATCTCTCCACAAAGACTATTCTGTTTCTGAAAAGGAAGATCCATTAAAATCACACATGCCCAACCAACCTAGATTTCATATGAACTCTAGCACTCCATGTGTCAGATTCCAGAGTGTCTGACCTCTCTACAGTTAATTATCCAGTTCTGAATAGGATTTTCTTCTATCTAAGCTACTTGAAACAGTGAGTTCCAACACACAAAACAGATCAAACAAGTGGCCCTCCATTTTACAAAACCAATCATGCCACTGCAAGCCCCATTTCAGAGCAAGTATTCAGCCTAACAAGCTGCATCATCCTTAAACACAAAGCATCATTCATCATTTCTCCTTAGCCATGTAAGAACATCTGGCTGCATCCACTTTCTCAACTAAAAATAACATCAATGTAAATCACAGTCTACTGTTTTACACAGCAGTCCTCTAACTTACAGAGAAGAATCTATCAGGAATCTGCAGTTCTGATGCAGACAAAAACTGCAACCAAATCTCATTTTGCCAGAGAACAACATTATAAAGACTTCATTAGTGCTTTTACCTACTCTATGCCTGCACGTTTTCACGTAATACACCTATAGCAACAAGTATATACCTGCTCTATAGCAGTAAGTTGAAAATTGCAACACTACATACCACCACCTAAAAAGGGGAAATACACTTTTAGAGGTTTTAAATGTTCTTTTAAAAAGTGTTCTAGATTCTTCTCCTGCGGACAATAAAGAATAATGCATTTATTATTTGACAGGTACTAGCTATTGTCCACTTCTGATTTACTGTAAGGATGCAGGTGTAATTCCTCATAATAATAAAGATGTCTAACTCTCAAATCATTTGACCTTGAATGTTGAAAACATCACCTAGAGTTTTACACTTTTACACAAAGAGAGATTAATGGAACAAGGCCTACCCCATATCACTTGGGAATCATGATTGTAAGGCTTCATAGGATGCTTCGGTAGCACAGAATTATTCCACAAAACTTGGAATGGTCTGATATCAAACAGGGAAGAATTAGCAGGTGCAAGGATGTTGTACCAGGGAACTCTCCACTGAAGAGGTTGGGTAGACTTGATGACATGGGTTGCCAACATTCTACAGAGTAAATAACCTTGAAATTCCGGGTAAGTTGAGTTCTGAAGACGGAAGAGACAGGCCAGATCATTACAGAAAGGATCTAATTGAATGTTGGCTGTTCTACTGTCAAGATGAAGGGTCAGTGCCATTTATTCATTGCTGCCAGCCTCTCTTTTCTTCCTAGCTCCCTTCCTTCTCAGACCTATGTGGAGCTAAGATACAGTAGTGAAAATCCCACAGAGGATTAGTTCTGTGCAATCAAATATGCTTTCCCCACATTTATGCAGTTACTTTTAAGAGCTCTTCACAGTTCCTTTGTTCTCATAATAAGGTTCTCTTCAACCAAGGCAATGCTGAGAGGTAAGAGTGGATCCTAAATGTTAGCTTCAACTATTCCCAATCAGACACATGCACTAACCAGAAATGTTTGTATAATTCACTCATGTTTTGTACAAGAAGAATCTTACTTCATGAGTTAAATTTTATTCATAGCTGAAGTCTACATTCAAAATAAGACCAGGATATTATGGAGGAAAAATCTTATAAAAATTGAAAACTCCCTTTGAAACACATGCTTTCCAGTAAAAGCAGCTAGCAAAATGCAAAACATGGTCAACATTCCAACACCATGATGTCAATTTTCATATGCACAGGCAAAATGCCGCATGCAGAAATCAACTCTCTATCATATCTTCCTTATTTATGATGTGCTTGTGTTTCCCTTTGAGTTCATTAGCAGAACTGCACCATGCAGTGGAAAGTGCAACAACTCAACAGGTTCAAAGGAATCTTTTAAATATAATAAATCTGGCAAAATGCCACATTGATTTTCAAAAAATGGATTCCCACGTTCTACTTCAGTTTTTCTTGAAAAAATAGTGTGCTTGCTTTAAGGAATAGTTTTGATGTTTCCCTCTGCAGTAGTTCAGAGAAATTCCTGCCAGCAGGGTCTGGAACCCCTAATAGAATCCTCTTCAATGACACCTAAAACCTGACACATATACAAACACACACACACAGGAGAGAGGAAAGAAAAAAAAAAAAAAAAAAAAAAAGGGAAATTGCCTCAAATTGTGCAAGGTTTATAAGCAAGAGGAAAATCATATTTTTAATTTTTTTTTCTAAAGGGACAAATGCAGCCAATTTTCAAGAAAGTTCACAACTGCAGACACAGCTTTAAATGCCATCTGTCCTTCGCAGACACACGAAGAGACAAAATGATTCACCCCACACCACAGGAAGCATGATAACCAACTCATGAGCACTAATGAAATACAGCCCCATTTTTCTTCCTATGGGCAGGTCTTACTCAGGAAACACTCCCACTTACGTCTCAGGCAAAGAGCCTACAGCCTTCACTGGCACTGTTACTCAAATGCAGAATGTCACGCTGTTCAACTAGAAAGCCTTGTACAAATGTTACAAAATAAGGTCTCTGTTGTGGCACAGTAACCTAATGAAGTCCACAGGGCTCCCCAGGCTGAACTTCATTCCAGGACTGAGGTTTCAGGCAAGTCCTCATACTACACCACTGAATAAATCAGTATGAATTTTTGGCAGACAAGGAATGATAGGACACTCCTATAGTAAAGCTGAAGATGACAAGGGCCTTCCTACAGTGTCCTCATGGGAGGCTTAACGTTTGAAATTATAAAGAACTCCACAGTTCCTACATTTTTCCCATTTCTAAATAGTAGTTTCTATGTGACGTGATAGATAGCTCACAGAGGTCTAAACTCAGCAAGAAAAATAAGCAATTATAAACAAATACATCATTGGTGTTTGCTAAGGACATAATTCAAGGAAGTTCAAAAGATCACAACAAGGCCCATATGTTCTGTTATCCCAGCTATAGCCCTTCTCAAGATGGTTATCTACAGGAAGAAGTTTTCTCCAAGAAAAGCTTAGCATTCCCAGTACATCTTTGTTGCCTTCACAAAAACTGTGGAAACTCTTTTTAAAAAAATAAAAATTCAGCTCATATATAAAAATTAAAAGTATACAGAAATTTCCCCTTTTAAGGTAGTGCTGCTACCTATGACGAGGTAAAGATTTAGAAGGTTGCAAGTTAATAACAGGTGATGCTAACAGGATGTTTGAAAGGCCCATGAGACTTGCAACATTAAGTAAAATGTATTTGCCTACTGATCTAATTGCTTACTAATTTTCAAATCTATTCCCACTGGATAAGTAATGGCATTTTAAGCCTAGCTCCTGGCATTAAAAATACATTCCTAGTTTCCTCTTAGCAGAAGATAAACAGCTGCATGGTAAAAAGCCATACATTAAGATGGCATTCCGTAGGTTTTTGTATGGTTTTAACCAACCTATTGTGTTCCAAGTTTAGCTGAAAGAGGTAGGAAGGGGAAATGAGAAATACATTTGGGTGCACAATTTCACAGTGGGGTGAAGGCAAGTGCTCACTCATTCAGAGAAAATGTCTGGAATATCTGTGTCTTATGGAAGGACTTATCACGTAACGAAAGTGGAATTTAAGCCAAGAGTTATTTTGTAAAATAAGAAAATATTGCTCTATTTATCTTGCACAATAAAATGATAGTTTGTTTAAAAATAAGAAATATTCCAACCATCAATTAAGACGATGTAAATTTAAGTTTTGGAATTTTTAAAGGACATTTTTAATATGCGCAGAAACAATACAAGTTTTTAACAAAAAAAATTATACAAGGCAGATGAAGGAGAAACTCAAATATAGCCAACTTTTTTTATTTTTTCCAAGGCTATGCCTCTAGATATGCTGAAGTTTGGAGAATATATTTCTTTAGTTTCTAAATGATGAGTCACAAGTGACAACAGTAGTAGGTTCTAGCTTCCAATTCAGTGACCTTCAAGCACAACCCCAATGAACACCAAGATGGCGTAAGAACAACTAAGGATGCATACTACACCATCAGCTTCCAACATTCACTGTAAGCAGATGCCCAGAGAACGACGAAGACAGAGCAAGCAGATACTATACTTTGCTGGAGTAATTTCCTGGACTTGTGTACCTCTTTTTTTAGCCAGACATGGTTTGTCTATTTTGTAATACTGAGTGGGTCTCCCAAGCACTTGTCCTGTCATCTTCTGAATTCCTACATCCTTCCACTCAACAAAACCCCTGGCAAGCAGTACCAAAGACCATTATATAGAGGACAATCTCTGTGTTTACCTGAAAGCAGTTCCCAGTAATTTCCATTTATAGCACCCAGTTGTTACACTGGAAGAAAGAAGCTGCCAGCTGATACCTGCCTAGATTTTCAGCCTCATTCAGAAAAGGATCAGAACTGTATACTGCGCTTAAGTGTGGACACACCAAGAATTAACACAGTGAGAACATAACTCTCCTTGCTTTGTGTCTTCCCTTCATAGCATTTCCTAGTGTTGAATTTACATTTTTGACTACTGACGAGCTCTGAGAGCTAGCCCTTGAAGAGACATACCTGGGAATCTCTGTTCTAGAGGAAAAGTAATGGTTCTTCACCATTCAGAAAGCACCTTACATTTATACAAAGAAAACTATATAATCAGGTACGTACAGACAGAATCCATTCAAGCAGTCTTATCAGTTAGCGGTGTTAGTCAAATCCCTACACAGCACATGGCTCATCTCTTCAGAGATGGATGTATCCCCTCTTCAGCTTTCTAACAAAAGTGTTGATGAGATCAGCTGAAAAAAAATCAGTAACCAGCTGGACGCACTGCTAGTTTCCAACCAGAACATCATGTAGTAAGCAGGCAATACTCAAGACACTACTACAATATTGTTTTGTTCCAGCCAACATTCATGTTAGTCAACCAGGGAGCAGTTTAAAACTATTTGGAGACTCAAGAAAACAAAACACCAAATGAATAATGAGACTTCGAAAACATCTAATGAAAGGAGACTCTCAAGAGAGGAAGCCAAATCATATCTTAGCATATTTTATTTGTTATGTATCCACAGAGAGCAGTGAGCTTGTTTGGCCTTTTGCTTCCACACCACTGCTTCATCAGCAAGAGGCTGCAGTAGCTGGGATGAAAGGACAATTCCCATTGGAACAGATGTATCTGAGTACATCAGAACCATGACTTGCATTACCGCTTCTTATTTCTCCATGCCATTTGATAGCCTGGTGCAGCCACACATACAAGCAAGGAAACTGCGACAACAATCAGAAAAAAAACAAGTGAAGACATTTTTGGTGCTAGCTCAATTCCTTCTGAATCAGTTAGCTGGGAATAAAGCTGGGTTCTGCAGCCTTCTGAAGGGTGCAGAGCAACACAAAGAAAGCAGTCACCTTCTCCTGGCATTCTGTGGCAGTGCAAGTGTACCTGTGTCACCTTCATTCTCAGATACCGAAAGGCAGTTGACTAGGCAGCTAGAGCTCTGTTCTCTACGTCTGCATGTTCAGAGAGAATCTCCGCAGTTTCTTCTGCATAAACACATTATAAATGATACTGTTCTGCCTGCATGCACTGACAAGAGACTGTATCCTATAAATTTTGAGCAGCTTAGATTTTTGGCAAAAAACATTACATAAATACAGAAATACATACTTCCGCATATAAACAAATGCTTTACTTATTCAAAGCTATGAATCAGCATCATTAACCAGTTGGGACCTCCCACCATGACACAAATGACAACAGTTAGCATACAACAACAAACCAGTAATTGCAGTCATAAATGCATTTTTAATATTGCTTCACAATTTATTTGAGCTGACTGCATTCACTGTGTTTCTAATGGATCCAGAAGCATGACAAACTGACAATTCTTGGAAGCCACATTTCTCAAAACAGACTGAGAATGCCGTTTTCATTCCCTCTCCATAATGATGTTAAATGTAATAAATATAAAATTAGAAACAGAAATAACATTGTTCCTAAACAATTTATGTAATATGCTGTCTGGAAGGAATGTATTAAGCCAAAGTTTCAGAAACTACACTCCGTTTATCAACACTTGATGCTTCTACTTGTACCTCTCAAATTTTAGTCAAGTATCTACACATCCAGATACTCGAACTCACACACCAGATTCTTATTCTCTCTTTTGAGGGTGAAAGTTTCAGTTTAATGTTGAAATATGAAGACAGATGGTTAGCCAGGCTTTTGGAAGTGCCTAAGGCGCCTAAGTGCCTGGTTCTGATCATACTAATGGAAATTTAGCCTGTCACTTGTTTTGAAAATCCTTTTAGGCACCTACCAAACAGCTAAGCACTTAACAGTATTTGCGTTTAACTTACAAGGACTCAAAGCTTGCTGAAAGTCACCAAAATAGAGGTTCCACATCACGCAGACCCTTCTGAAACAACAGCCCTATTTGCAACAGATTTAGCACCCTGGTGTAGCTGACGGTCATCAAAAAGTTTGCAGAACCATGCTTGCTCTTAGAAGATGAATAAGGCAGTTCTGAAAATATAACTCTTAAATCTAAGAGCAATTAACAACCCACAAGCCTTCATTTAATATCAAGAAAAGTTCTCTTCTTCCATGAAGGAAAGTCCTTTACAAACTTGCTTACAAACCTAAAGGAACTATTTATCAGTGACAAAGTACAGAGGTTATCTCAGAACTGCAATGCAACACAGTTCCCACATGGGTCTTATTTATGAGAGTAGGCCTTCCTTTTCTAAGATACATGTAAAGTTTAAACTCTTTCTTCAAGAGATCCACAAACGCGAGATGAAGAGCATTCTTGATGCAGCACTGCAGAAGTTGGGAAACTACATCTCTAGTTAAGACAGTGCTGAAAGTTCAAGTCTATAAACATGTTCTGTTCCATTTTAAAACAAGGAAAAACAGGTTCCTACTCCAGAACTCACAAGAAGGTTAAAAATGCTTTTCAAAATAAAAAACCAAGCAGACAAATAAATACTGAACTTAAAAACCGTAGAACCTTCAAAAGGAATTTTATCTGATGTTGATATGCATGCAGAAATCCAGTTAGAGCCAAATCTAGACTGATTAAAGCCTGAATTTTCCTTCCAGCAGCTGTTTGCTTCTTTTCCTATTTCCAGCTGCAAACTCTGTTGTCCCTCTAGAGTTCCATAGCTGTATCCACTGTGCTTCCCAGAACACCGTTCTCACTGGCAAAATGCATTTCAAAAACACACCCACACTTTCACCATGCACAAATGGTTTTACAGAGATCCTTCTTAACAAGTATTACTCTGAAATTGTTGAAGTATGGCAGTGTCAGGCTGTACATGGCCACAGGAATCCAATTAGCATAGGCTATAAAGTGTCCTAATAACGCACATTTAACAGTCAAGTGCAACATTTGCAACACACTGACATACTCATTCCTAGGGGTTTCTCTCATAGCCCTACAATGCAAGCAATGACAGAAGCCCAGCTATCAATCTGCTCCCACTATCGCTGTAATTAATATACTTACCAGCCACATTATATTTGATGCTTTGTAAAATCCTAGCTCCTGGATTCAGGTGAGTGCATAGGATTTTAAGAAAAGCTTCAAGACTCTGAAGGCTTGACTGAATGCAGATAAAGACAAACGCATGGATCTTTTAGGTTCTAGAAGCAAATAAAGATGACTCCAATTTTAAAAACATTTCCTTTCAAAGCCAAACTCATTATTTTGGATGGCCAAACCACGATTTCTAAACAACTGATAAAAGGGTTCTAATACCAGTACAAGCCACCATGGACATTTTCGGTGCTGTAGAGGCAGAAACAGAATTTGGTGCACTGAAAAATTGCTCCATCAGTGCAGTTTATGCCTGAATTTGGTAAAGAACATGCAGGATTCAGATGCACCAAGCAGACCTGAATGAGTAATTATCAATGACTAAGTTTTCAAGTGTCTGCTAAAACCAGAGGTCATCCTAGAGCTATTCCTTCACTTCCTAACTACTTTTCCACAGAAAATTCTAAGTTGCGGGCAGTTGTAAAACATTGTTCTTACACTGAAGCTTCTCTAAAAGCATCCAGCTTCTGGAACTAGAAAACTGAAGCTTTACAAAGAACTGACTTGAGAATCTCAATCCAGATGATGCAGGCACCTCGTCAGAAACTCATCAGGAAGCAACGATACTCGTGTCTGAAGATGCAGATACAGAATTCTAACTCTGGACACAGAAACTAAACCACTTTTGTCTTACTGGAATGAATGATTTGGGGCTGTAACTCAGATGAACAACCAAAGCATGATTTTCTTGAGTTGTATCACGGTAAGCATTATTCATATTCACTACGATAAAAAATAGTTATTGAAAACAAAAATAAAGAAAAGTGACTTTTACATCGGTCTCATCTGGAATTTTGGTCATCTCTCACAGTTGCTCAAGCTTTTAATGAGAGAATATTCTTAGAAGTATTCAAACATATTTTGTGACTCAAGTCACAAGACAGAATCATCATAATTGTTTGCCAATAGAACTCTTTTGGATTGTAAGCAGGGGGCAATTGCAGGTCAGACTCTATGGCCACCGGTTGAGCAATCATTATTAGTCACAAATTCAAAATGAGTTAAGGAACTTTCATGAGTTTTCTGAGAATGCTGTCACTGAGTTACACACTTGTCAATATTTTAAGTCAGAATACTACAGAGTCTCAGAAGTGTTATTTGTCTGCAATAGAGGTATTTCAACCTTCAAACAAGGAATAAAACCACAAAATTATTGAGGCCAATGGCAAAATTGCGCAGAATTGGAAGGAAAAAAAAAAAAAGAAAAAAAAAAAAAAAATTTTTCAAATTCAGCCCTGGATTTCCAAATTATATCCCAATTTTTTTTTTAAGTATTTTTAAATCTCCAGTATGTTGTACAGCACATAAATTAATCTGTTTCCTGATGTTGATGTGCAACACGTTCAGTGACCGTAAAAGGATATTCCAAAGGTTTTTTGCAGAGGTGGTCTTTAAGTCCACTATGCCATGTAATGGACATCAGATTTTTGGCCGCAAAAAGACTCAACCTTAAAGTCATTTGCTATGTTGGTAGTCTTTGGCAGATAGGCTATGGCAGAAACATTTCAAATAAGATAATGTTTTCAGTATGTGTATCTTCTACATCCAAACCATCATAGATAGTCAGAATAAAATAAAACACAAGTAAGGATTGCAGAATCATAAATCATGAGAGCAACCAACGTTTTGTTGAATGCAACCTATGAAACATCGCCTTCCAGAAAAATCCAGAACTAATTCTTCATAAATACCCAGACATGGTATGTTTGCTATAATTCCTCCCCCAGACCTTAGCAGTCCCATGGTCTTCAGAGACGAGATGGACCAACTTATAGAGGGCTTAATTAACAATCCAGGAACATAAGAAAATACCTGCGTAGTCCAAATTTGAAAATAGCACAAGAACAAATGTAAAGTAAGCCCACATGCAAAATCTTTGATGATAATATCTCGTCCACACCATTCTACTAACAATCGTTTCTCGTTGACATTAAGTCATTTGTAAGAATATTATACATATGTTCTTGCATGTATTTCATAACATAAAACAGCATCTAACTGGACTGTGTAATAAAACATCACATGAGGTTAAGAAGGGAGGAGGTACCAGGCTGAACACTCCACCTTTTCAATTACCAATTGTTGGGCCTTGGGAGCAGTGAAACTGCCTCTGATAAGTTCTTTGCAGTACTAGGCAAAGCATCATTAGGAATATCAATAATCATATATAGAAAAAAGGTGACTCACCCAACTGTGAAGAGTACAGAACAGTCTGTACTCTCTAAGTACAGAACACTCCTTCTCAGGAAACAGCCTTCATCCAGGAGACATTCTCCATTTGAAAGCTGGCCCTTAAATGAGCCCAAGGAGGGGTGGACCCTGAATCTGGTCAGGTGGGAAGCACAGGTGATGAATTGATTGCACCTGTGCTTCCTGGGCCAGCCACCCCCTTCACCAGGTGCTCAATCATCAGTTCAGGCCATGACACAGCAGTTCCCCTACACCAATGTGTGGCTATATCTTCTTGAGAGGTTACTTAACAATTTTGGACTTAAATACTCTTACTTTATTCATTCTCTACTATTGATAGCTCATCTGCTACCACATGAGAAAAGTAGCCTCTTACACCAGATTTAGTAGTAAGCACACATGATCAGTTAAAGCCCCTAGCAAGGATGTAGCTTGCTAATGATCACAAATGCATGTAATCTGCAGAATACAACAACTGCCTTGGAAGTATTCACCATTTAAATCTATAGAAGTAGTGAATTGTGCCATTCTGCTCACACTGCTGCCTTATTTTTTTTATTTTAAGACAGACTCACAGACATCATTTGCTTGGGTCACTACTGGCTTTAGGCTGAATTCATTTCCATTCATTTCACTTCTATTGGCAAAGCCAGGAAAAGGAAGCCCCGTGTCTGCAGATCACAGCCAAAGCTAGCTTGCAAGTGATCTCTTCCTGAGTCAAACTTATGCCACTGCTCTTGCTCTCAGGACAGTTTTAACAACTAGCAGCTCAGCAGTGCTGAACAGTAAACTGTTTCCAGGTTGACCTATGAAACCTGCTGGTGTAGCCACTAATACACCCTTTGTAAAAGATTTTGTCATGAACTTGAGACGCTGCGTGTCCATAAGTTCTGAGGTCAGATTGGAGCCCAGCTAAACACTGTGCTATGCATGTCACCACATTACTGAGGAATCAGAACAGATCCTACAACCAAAGTTCACTTCCACTTCTCAGTAATAGCTACCTCTTTTTCACAACTTCTCATATTAAAGTTTTCTTTGCATTACATTCGTACCACATTTCCACCACATTCTTTTTGAATGGTTATTATTTTATACTGTACCTGCCTCAAGCAGGATGAAATTAATCAATTGCACATAAGTGACATGACACGGATTTGTGACCTTGCCCAGCATCCAATTGTTTCTAATTGATTAGCTCCAGACATAAGCACTTTAATAGCCAAAAACAATACAAGTGGAAGCTATGGTACAATATTAGGGTAGAACTGTGTGTGGTCCATACAGTATGGCCCCAAGCAACCAATTAAAGAATTAATGGATATTGAATACAAAAAAAAATGTTATGTTTAAATAATATGAGATATCTTTCATGTGACTAAAATTGAGATAAAACACCTAAAACATAGGAGGAGAAGGGATTTCTGCAAGATTGGAGTTAAGTGTTAATGGCCCAAATATGTCAAATGCCTTAGAATAATTAAAAGGACCATCAAGACAAAAAATATTTGACCTGGATTGAAATATTCATAAAATTACTCACAATGGTCTATTGATTACTACAATGTGTTTAGGTTGTTGTTTTATAAGGAGACAAGTGAAGCTATGCCAAACCATTTGTGGAGAGGAAGAAACTATGCCTCCACTGGTTCCAGTACTACAATAAGAAAAATATGAAAGAAAAAATATGAAAGAAATGTATTATAAAAGAAAAACCGGTCTCCTCAAAACCAAAAGGTCCAAACACAAAGCTGACATTTCCTTTCCCTGTATTTCTATTCTCATCTCACACGGAACTGTTAAATGAACTTCACATACTACTTTGTTTTATAGGGCTGGCTCTTATAATATCATTCAACTTCTTGCACACAGAAATACAAACAGCACAGGCACAGAAAATCAGTAAATTGTTTGCATCTACGTGAGAAGCAAGTGGAAAAAAAAGAGACCCCCCTGTTGTCCTGTCTGTCTGGACACACACAGCATGCACTATTTAACTGCCCAGTTAGAAAGAACGCAATAGCTTGTCCTTTATGACAAGTCCTTTACTCAGGTAAACAGGTTTACTTTCAAAGCCAGCTGTATTGCTCCTGTGAGCAACCATAGCGTGGTACAGGAGGTGCTCAACAAGTAACTGCCAAACAACTCGTTGCACACACTGCACCAGTGCTGTAAGTGAGTCGCACAGCTTGATCCCACTGCCTTATACTTCAGAGTCCATCACACACGGATCATAGCTTACTGAGCTGGCCAGTACTACCTCCTCATTTCTTCACATTCCTTTTGAATTTACTTTTGCCTGCTGTATCAAGCCTTTGATTCAGAAGTATTTGGGATGTATGTTTAAATAATGACCAGCACACTGTGCTCCAATCTGACCTTTCCATTTCTCAGCATTGCAGAAGTACAAACAGCACACAATGATAAAATAACATCAATGATTTTCTACACAGCCAATTTAAGTTGTGAAAACTACCACAATATTTTAAAAACTGATACTATTTATTTCAAAAATATTCTCCAGTTCATTTAATTATCATTTTCTAAGTACTTCTTGATTCTGGAGCACGTGAGACAGAATAACCCTTGAAACGTTCTGTACTGTGGGAACTATCACTGTGGGGGATGACAGACTAACAACATCTCTGCCGCACGCCAGCACACCATATTTCTTGAAATACTCACTTCTTGGAACTGATTAGGCTCATATGTCAGGCAATAGATCAGTTGGCAGCTACAGCTTTCCTCCATGGTTCCTGTATTCATTGAACACTTGAAGGAAAGACCTTTTTGGACCTCCCTCCTCCCAGGATACTCACTGACTTCCAAGTGCTTTACATGTTTCTTCTACACAGGTATTTATATAACCCTTGTCACTTACAGTATCTTAACGTTTATCAGGTGCTAAATCTCCTGTGGGCAAAGGGCAGCTGTGTTGCCTTGGGAGACCCCAGGCATTACACATCTGGCAAGATCTCCCTTTGGTCCCCACATAGTTGAGTCAGGTACAATATTACTACAAAGAAAGAAAATATGAATTTCCCAGATGGATGTCTTTAAAATTAACTTCAGTGACAGGGAAACCTCGATCCCATTCTCACTGGGAACTTTTTATTTACAATGCAGATACTTCAGCAGCGTTGTTTAAATGACATTATTTGAAAGTTTGCGGCAAGATCACCTAAAAAAATACCAAGCACAGCAACAAGTCATCACCTACCTGGAGATGAGCACAGATAGCAATAGCAAGCCAGATGACCTCCCAGAAGAGCCCTGCACCGTTAGGACTGGCCATCCTCATGCCTTGGAACTCTGCTGAGAGAGATTGTTTCAAGTTACAAACAAAACTAAGTGGGCTGCGCCAGGATTTCAATGACTAAAGCAAACTAGGCAAAGGGACAGAACCAGCGTTTGGAAGAAATGCAATACAAACATCGGCGTTTGTGCTGGCCAGCGGAGCAGACTAGCAGCGCATGCCATGAGCACAGCCTGCAGGGTGATGTCGTTCCGATTAGGGAACAGAAGCAGGGTGGGGACGAGGGAAGGTTTGGAGAAGCAGGCGACAGGGGGCGAGTTTGATCGCCTCCTGCATACGAGTCAATGTATCAGATCGGCCCCTCCCGTCCGGACTTCTCACTTGCACCCATTCAGCGCCGAGAACCCAGCCCTGGGGCCTCTGCAGTCATACGCACTGCATTTGAAAGTTCTGATCGCTATAGTCCCAGACAGAGAAGAAAATGATCCAGTATAAAGACCCTCACCATTTGTGGGCCAACACTTAACTGCCAGGCACTTCTACTAAAAGCTTCAATTTAAAACCTTTAACAAGAAAAAAATGAACATGCAACAATGCTGATAATTCTGATAATTCTTAGTGCTTCTTTTTGCCTCAGCCTATTTGTTACCACTGCATTCACTGTGTGCAAGTTCCACACACCCCAACACATGCACACAGACAGCCCTCCCTCCCCTCATCCTCCACCCCTATTTTAATGAGGACCCACAGTGAATGCAGATCTTTCCCTCAGAACCAAAATCAGACACGTCCTTTCTAAAATATCAGATGGACCAAAAGAAAAGCAGCTACCCGAACAACCCTTGCACCTGTCGACTAAACATAATTAAGATTCCTTACAGAAATGAGTGTTTAATT